>NC_090820.1:33671589-33977158 GCF_000390325.3 Nicotiana tomentosiformis | reverse complement strand
GTGGCCGATGCCTTGAGTAGGAAGGCGGTGAGTATAGGTAGCCTTGCATTTATTCCGGTAGGTGAAAGACCGCTTGCATCAGATGTACAAGCCTTGGCAAATCAGTTCGTGAGGTTAAATATTTCGGAGCCTAGCCGGGTTCTAGCTTGTGTGATTTCTTGGTCTTTCTTATATGATCACATTAGATAGAGTCAGTATGATGACCACCATTTGTTGGTCCTTAAGGACACTGTTTAGTACAGTGATGCCAAAGAGGTTACCATTGGGGATGATGGGGTGTTGTGGATGCAGGTCCAGATTTGTGTACCTAATATAGATGGGCTATGTGAGTTGATTCTTGAGAAGGCCCACAGTTTGCGGTATTCCATTCATCCAGGTGCCGCAAAGATGTATCAGGACGTGAGGCGGCACTATTGGTGGAGGAGGAAAAGAATGATATATTGGGTTTTGTAGCTCGATGCCTAAATTTTCAGCAGGTGAAGTACTAGCATCAGAGGCCGGGCGAATTTCTGCAGAGGCTTGAGATTCCAGAGTAGAAATGGGAGTGTATCATCATGGACTTCGTAGTTGGTCTCCCACAGACTTCGAGAAAGTTTGATGCTATTTGGGTGATTGTGGACCGGTTGACCAAGTCCGCGTATTTCATTCCATATGGGACTACTTATTCTTTGGAGCGGTTGGCCGAGATCTATATTCGCGAGATTGTTCGTCTTCACAGTGTGTCGGTGTCTATCATTTCAGATCAGGGCACACAGTTTACATCGAAGTTTTGGAGAGCAGTGCAGTGAAAGTTAGGCACACAGGTTGAGTTGAGCACATAATTCCAAACTCAGACGGACAGGCAGTCCGAGCACACTATTCAGATATTGGAGGATATGTTTTTACCATTTGTAGAGTTTGCGTACAATAACAGCTACCAATCGAGTATTCAAATGGCTCTATATGAGGCTTTTTATGGGAGACGGTGTCGGTCTCCGGTTGGTTGGTTTGAGCTAGGTGAGGCTAGGCTATTGGGTAATGACTTGGTTCTGGATACTTGGGACAAGGTTAAGTTGATTTAAGATCGGCTTCGCACGGCGTAGTCTAGACAGAAGAGCTACGCCGATAGGAAGGTTCGTGATGTTGCATTCATGGTGGGGGCGAAGGTATTGCTCAGAATTTCACCCATGAAGAGTGTTATGAGGTTCGGGAAGAAGGGCAAGTTGAGCCCTCGGTATTGGGCCTTTTGAGATACTTGAGAGGATTGGAGAGGTGGCTTACAAGCTTGCATTGCTGCCTAGTCTGTCAAGTGTTCATCCAGTGTTTCATGTTTCCATGCTCCAAAAGTATTTCGGAGATCCATCTCATGTTTTAGATTTTAGCACGGTTCAGTTAGATGGTGATCTGACTTATGATGTCAAGCCGATGGCCATTTTGGATCAGCAGGTTTGAAAATTGAGGTCAAAGAATATAGCTTCAGTGAAGGTGCAATGGAGAAGTTATCCAGTCGAGGAGGCTACTTGGGAAACCGAGCGGGTGATGCGGAGCAGATATCCACACCTATTTAAGACTCCATGTATGATGCTAGACCCGTTCGAGGACATATGTTTGTTTGAAAACTAGATCACAATTATTGCACCCAACCACAAACAAAAGAGCATTCTCCTCCATTGCCCACAATTAGAAGCTTTGATAATCTAATGTTTGCTGGTTTGATAGAGCCCAAAATAAATCGATTCACAACTACCAACCCAGAAATCCATAAAGAAAATGCAAATAATCCAACATTATTAACATTTGAAAGTTACTAATGCTATACACAGAGTTGAAAACAACAAGAGAAGACATAGTAAAAGAAAAGTGCATATGGTTTTAAGTGGGTTTTGGGTCCCACATAATGTGTTTACTTGTACATACTAATACTTCGAGGGTGTCTGGTAATAATACGGCCGGTCGTTTTAAGTATTATAGCACCGTTCCCCCATTTATTGCTTATTACATGCTCATTTGTTGTTGTGTGACTTTCCGGGGTAGTTGGTTTGTTTTCGAGGATGTTTCAAAATGAATTAGGATACTTAGTCCCAAGGTTGAAAGCCTAAGTTAAAAGAGTTGACCGGATGTTGATTTAAGTGTAAATGACTCCGAAATGGAGTTTTGATGGCTCTGATAGATCTATATGGTAATTTTGGACTAAAGAGTTGCCCGGATGTTGCTTTGGAGGTATGTAGATGATTTTGGCTTGAATTGGAGAAAGCTAAAAAATAGAAGTTTGGAGAGTTGAGAAGTTTGACCGAGAGTTGACATTGTGGTTACCGGGCTCGGATTTTGGTTCCGTAAGTTAGAATAGGTCCTTTGTCTCATTTATGACTTGTGTGCAAAATTTGAGGTTAATCGGAGTTGGTTTGGTATGTTTTGGCATTAGTTTTGAAAGTTAGAAGTTCATAAGTACATTAGGCTTGAATCGATGCGCGATTCGTGGTTTTAATATTGTTTGATGTGATTTGATGCTTCAAGCGAGTTTGTATGATATTTTAGGACTTATTTTTATGCTTGGTTAATGTCCCGGGGCCTCGAGTGAGATTCAGCTTAATTACGGATTAAACTTAGCCTTGTTGAACTGCAGAAATTCTTATGTCTGATTTTCATGTTTGCTTTCGCGAGAGATGTCTCGCGTTCGCGAAGGGTATTTGGGAGGCAGGTGATGTTTTACTTTTCATTCGTGAAGATGGCCATGCGTTCGCAAAGGTATAGGTAGTTGTTCATCGTGATCACGAAGGGGTGATCACGTTCGCGTAGAAGGATGAGGCAGGTGGGGCACCAGGCTTTTAAGCCTTCGCGTTCACGAATGAGGGGTCGCGTTCGCGTAGGCCTTGGTTCAGTATTCATCGCGTTCACGTGGGGGCTCTCGCATTCACGTAAGAGGAATATTTTGGCAGCTGAGTATTTTGTTCTTCGCGAATGTGAGGCACTTTCCACGTTTGCGAAGGACATTTGGGCAGCAGTCACTAAATTTCAAAATCAAGGATTTGAACCTATTTTTCATATTTTTAGCTAGAGACCTCGGATTTGGGAGATTCTTGAAGGGATTTTCAATGAGTTGATTGGGTTAAGTGATTCTAACTCAGATTTGGATATTATACATAAATCTATCATTGTTTATGTCATTTAATTAGTGTTTTGGATTGGAAATATTGAGAATACTTCATAAGCTTTAATTTGAGGATTTGAAGGTCGAATTGTGATCGGAATTTAATAATTTTGATATGGTTGGACTCGTGGTTGAATGTGTGTTCGGATTTTATTAATTTTATCGAATTCCGAGACGTGGGCCCAGGGATGACTTTTTGAGTTGACTTTTTGACTTTTGTTAAAGAACTTAGCTCTATCATATGGAATTGATTCCTATAGCTTATGTTGATTGTATCGAGTTATTGCGGCTAGATTCGAGTCGTTTGAAGGCCGATTCACGAGGCAAGGGCTTGTTGGAGTAGAGATTTATATAGTTTGGGGTAAGTAACACTTCTAAACTTGGTTCTGAGGGTATTAATCCCTGAAATACGTGTTATGGGTTGGTGTTCAGGTGATGCACATGCTAGATGACGGGCGTGTGGGCGTGCACCGTGGTAATTGTGACCCGGTCGATTCCGTGGTACTGTGTAGTCATCAAACCTTGTTGCTATTCATGTGATCCCTATGTGTTAGAGCAATTGAGTTGCAATCCATATTAGAAATCATGTTTAGGCTATATACTTATCCATTGAGATCCACTGGGGTCATTTCTGCTATTGAATTATTTGCTTAAATGGTAATTTTGTACTCAGCCACATCCATCATTTGCATATCATATCTCAATCTCTATTACTATTTATTGTTGTATCATATATCATCGTTTGGGCTGATTGGCATGAGATTTGTGAGCCCGAGAGACTGGAGAGATTGATGACTGAGATGGGGCTTGAGAGCCGTATTATGAGTGATATTTGTGGATCGGGTAGCACGTCGCAACAGGCATTCCTGGCTTTATATATATTATTATTATGGATCGGGATGCATGTCGCGACTGGTCCTATGGGCTTTATAATTGTTATGGGATCGGGTTGCACGCAGAAGCAGGACATATTGGCTTTATATTAGCGCTTGGGCAGGATCCGTCCCTCCGGAGTCTGACATACCGGCAGTGAACGCAAGTACCGTACAATGCTGAGTGACTGAGTGTGATGAGCAAGAATTGAGACAGTCAGATTGAGTACTCTGAGAGTGTGAGTACGTGAGATTTTCATTGTGATGCATCATATGTGACAAGCACATTGACATGTAGATATAGAGATGTAACATTGCTAATATCAGTCATACTTGGCATATTTTATCTCTATTGAGTTTAACTGTTAAACCTGAAAGTATGTCTACATTCATGTACCGTGTACCAATAGACTATGAGTTTCTCTAAGATATTATTGTCATACTTCTTGTCATATTTGTATTGTTTAAAATCTGTATATGGACTGTATCGGTTGAGCTCGTCACTGCTTTTAGCCCAAGGTTAGTCTTGTTACGTATTGAGTCATTGGGTGGGTTGTACTCACACTACACTCTGCACTTCGTGTGCAGATCCAGGTACTTCCGAGTGCAGCGGTGTCTAGCTTTGGAGCTTTATCTTTTGGAGACTATCGAGGTAGCTGTCTTGGCGTCTGCAGACCTTGACTCTCCTTCTTTTCAGTTCATTTGTATTGTTCTATCTTTCTAAACAGTATTTTAGCAGTCAGACTATGTTGTCATCTAGATGATCATGTACTCAGTGACACCCGGATTTTGAGGGATTTGTATTGAGTCGCGGTACTTTCTTATCAATTAAATTATGAGATTTACTATTTAATCTTATTTCAATATGCTTTAAATTAAAGATGCATGTTTATTTAGGAGGTGTCGACTTACCTAGTATTGTGAAAGGCACCATCACGACGTGGGAGATTTAGGTCATGACAATAATTTTTCCTTTTCTTCTTTGATTTCTTTAGTTCTGCCTTCCATCTTTGTACTTTCTCTCTCTCTAAACTCTCACTCACACATTAGTTGTAGAAAGTTCTGAGAAACACGAGAGAAAATCTACTTTTCTCTACATTAATTAGAATCTTCAAATCTTTTTTTTTTTTCGTTTCTTTGATTTCACCTATATTTTTTAATAAGCACTCCAGTATTCTGTATATATTTCTAAAAAGCAACTTCTCACAAAAACCAACTTTGCTGGAAAGACATTAATAAAAAAAATTCAAGTCAAAGTTTAGCTTGTTTTTCGAAAATTTCTCCTTAAATTTTGTTTACTTTTTTTCACTTATTTATTGAAGGTTTTTTTTTTCATTACTCAATTTTAAAATGCTTTATCACATCTTGAATGCTTGTAATTTGTTTATAGTAAGTAGGCTTTGTAATTTCGAAAATTTCTCCTTAGGAGTTCAAGAAATAAAAATTATTTTAGTTAATTAGTTTAAATTGAAAGTGAATTAAAATATAAAATAATATTATATCTGTATCAATTTAAAATAAAATAATAAAATAATATTATAATATATTAAGGGTATTTATAGTGTTAACAACTTTAGATATATTATTCATTTTAATAGAAAAAGTGTTTACCAACACTTGTTGTCAGGGCCCGGAATCCCAACTTCGGGGTCGTGATGGTGCCTAACATCCACTTGCTAGGCAAGCCGACGTGAGATAGTTAAATAGCCAAATTTTAACAGTTTAAACATAGTAATGATAATTAACGAGAGATAGGAACGCAATCTAATACGACATGAGCATAAGTCATGTAATAATATCTACTCCCAAAGATGCGGAGTCACGAGTACACGAACAACTAGAAGTTCTACAAACAGAGTCAGAAATAAATACAATTATTTCGAATGAAATGGGCAGTAAAAGAGGGAAGCGGAAGGGGACTCCAAGGTCTGCGGACGCCAGCAGATCTACCTCAAGTCTCCATATGCAATAATCCGAGCTGACGCACCTCACGCACCGCTGGGACAAGTACCAAAATCTATACAACAAGTGCAGAAGTGTAACGACCCAACTGGCCGTTTTGAGTAATTGGGTCCGACTCGGCAGTTTGAGGTCACTAGTATCTTCACACAGTGTATTATGACTTGCGTGCATCATTGGTTCGGGATTTTGAGTAGTTCGGAAAGGATTTTTAGGAGTGACTCTCATTTGAGAAGCTCGAAGCTTAAAAAATTGACCAAGGTTTGACTTTTGAGTATTAGACCTCAGATTGGAGTTTCGATGGTTCCGATAGACTTGGGTGGTGATTTTAAACTTAGGCGTGCGTCCGGATTTGGATTTGGTGGTTCGTAGGGTAATTTGAAGCATTTTGGCGAAAATTGGAAAGTTGAAGTTTTGAAAGATTGAGTGGTTTGACCGAGAGTTGACTTTGATGATATCGGGATCGGAAATATGATTCCGAGAGTGGAACAGCTTTGTTATTTCATTTGGGACTTGCCTACAAAATTTGGTATCATTTGGAGCTAATTTGATATGGTTCGGATGCTTGGTTGCGATTCTAGAAGTTCTTGAAGTTCATGGTGATTTTCATGTGTTTTGGAATCCGATTCATGATTCTAGAGGTTATTTTGGTGTTCCAATCGCGTGAGCGAGTTCATGTTATGTTTTCAGACTTGTGTGGGTATTTGGTTTGGAGCCCCGAGGGCTCGGATGAGTTTCGTACACGTTTCGAAATATTTGGAAGAAGGTTTAGAATTTGACGGTGTCTGATCTCGCATTTGCGAGTTGAGGGTCGCAATTGCGATCACCGCTTTTGCAGACTTGGGATCGCATTTGCGAAGAGGCTATGGACTGGCAGGCTTCACATTTGCGGAGCCAGCCTCGCAAATGCGATGGTGAACTGGGCAGTTGAAGTTCGCTTTTGCGAACGTTTGGGCCGCTTTTGCGAAGGCCCCATTTTCGCATTTGCGATCCTTTCCATCGCATTTGCGATAGAGATAGGGCTGTTCAATTTTTGCTTTTGCGAAGTAATGGCCACTTTTGCGGGGCTCGCATTTGCGAACCCCATGTCGCAAATGCACCATCTCCAGCCTGCTAATAGCTGGGCACTCCGAATCTTAGCTTCATTTAATCATATTTTGAACCCTAGGTCCGAGAGTGGGCGATTTTGAGAGAAGATTTTCAAATCAAATCATTGGGTAAGTGCCTCTAATCTATTTTCAATTTTATCTTGTTATTATATCTTAGATTTAACATCAAATTTATGAGAATCTAAAGGAAATTTTGGAAAAAATTGTAAAATCTTTCAAAAATTTAAAATGATGATTTGAAGGACGAATTGGTATCAGAACTTGATAATATTTGTATAGTTGAACTCGTATCGGAATGGGTGTTCGGGTTTTGTAAATTTTTCAGGTTCCGAGGTGCGGGCCAGGGGAGTTGATATTTGTTGACTTTTTGCAAATTGTGTAAGGATCATAGCTTTGTTAATTGAAGTTGTTTTCTCTAGCATTGTTTGATGTATTTAAGTCGTCTTTGGTTAGATTGAGCCGAGCAATGGTGAATTGGTAAAGGAAAAGCTAAATTGAGTATTGAGTTGGCCGAATTGAGGTAAGTGTCTTGTCTAACTTTGTATGGGGGAAACTACCCCTTAGGAATTGAGCTAATTGTGTTATCTTGTTATGTGAAAGCTATGTACACAAGGTGACGAGTGAGTACACAACCTATATGTGGTATTGACTGATTTAGATTGTCTAGTCTCTTTCCATGCTTTTGATTGAATTGTCATAACATGTGGCATCTCGTTGTTAGACTACTCTTACATGCTCTATATGATGTGGTTAGTATTTATTTACCTCTTACTCATTATTTGGCCCTTATATGCCTTGGTTGAAGTCATTACCTTCCTTATTGTCTTGTTACCTCTTAATTGTTGAGTTCTTCTACGACTATGTGCACATCTTCTACATGTCCAAAGTGTTATGATTGCCTGCTTAGTTATCACGTGCCTTACATGTCCTGTTATTTTGTATAGGTTGTTGTATTCCTTTTGATTTTTTATGTGGTTCCCTTGTTTCCGTGTACTCATACTCTTGGTCGTAGAAATTCTTGTAAATTGAGTTATTGAATTGTTGTTGTTGATTTAAATTATTGTACGAGGGATCGGGTTGCACGTCGCAACAAGTGAAATAAGGGAGGTGGTGGAATAAGGGAGGATATTTATATTGTGATATAGTTATTGTACGGTGGGATCGGGTTGCACGCCGCAACAAGTGAAATAAGGGTGGATTGTTATGGTGAAATAAGGGTGAATTATGATAATGGTATTATATGGTGGGGTCGGGTTGCGTGCCGCAACATATTATGTTTATTGTTATCATATTGATATTGTATGGTGGGATCGGGTTGCACGCCGCAACAGGTGAAATAAGGGTGGATTGTTATGGTGGAATAAGGGTGACTTATGAGATTGATATTATATGGTGGGATCGGGTTGCGCGCCGCAACATATCTTGTATTTTGGTATCCCCTCTTTTATTGTATTGGCTTTAGTTCCTTCGTACGAGACTTTGATAATTTGTACTTCTATTTTTCACTGTGTTCTAAGGATCGAGTTATTGTCATTGACTTATTGCCTTGCCGTCATTTTCTGAGCTCTTTTCCTAATACTATTATTCTAGCGAATTGATTTTCAAAGTGAATTTACTACGTTGAGTTATTACCTCCTGCCCTGCTGAGTTGTTAGCAATATAATGATTTAAAATGAAAGAATTAATATCATGTTACCTTGTGTGACTTATAAGTTAGAGCTCGCCGTTTATTTCAGTATTTACTATTTCTAATAGTTGTTATATTTTACCTCAATTTATTTTTCAACTTAATCTCCTTAACTTGTTGAGGTTGTTATTCTACTTTAAAAAAAAGAATTGTTATTATGTTTTATTTTAAAAAATCTTATATTAAATGCAATAGCTTATTCGATGTTGTATTTTATTTGAAGACGTTATTTTCCTTCACTCAAATGATTTCTAAAATAAACTCATCTTTCTCGTTAATTTCCTATTTGGCCTACAAACTGTAAATTTACTTTATGTTATATAAACGGAATCACTTGAACATCTTAATTAGTATTTGATACGGATATTATGTACCGAATAGCACGTGGACTTTGCCGTGCAAAGTGAGATGGAAATAAGTGGGCACAAGATTCCAGGTGTGTTAAAGGTTGGGAAGTTGTGATTTATGGTATAAGATTACGAGAATTGGGCTTGTTGGAATCGTGTATTAGAAACGATTTGATTGGTCGAGTTCACATCGTTTCCCTACTTGAGCACATTTACACTTATCTGTATCCCAACTATGTTGTCGTTTAATTACTTGGTTATTTCTCGTTGCCATTCGTGTTTTTCCCCTTATCGTCACTACTGTTTGTAATTTGATTTCGTCCTGCTATTGGCATTACTTCGATATCCCTATCGTGTTAGCTTTATGCCATATCATTCTCAAGTTTATATGTTCGGTAGGTGTCTTGACCTGGCCTCGTCACTACTCTACCGAGGTTAGGCTTGATACTTATTGGGTACCACCGTGGTGTACTCATGCTACACTTCTGCACATTTTTTGTGCAGAACGAGGTACTTCGGATCGAGTTGGTTTTCAGACTTATGCTTGGTGCGGTTGGAGACTTCAAGGTACACCTACCGGGCGTTCGCAGGCTCCGAAGTCACCTTTTAATTGTATTTATTTCCATTGTTTCCTTTTGTTCCGGAACAATGATATATTTATTATGTATAACTACTCCTAGAAAGGCTTATGACTTGTACTACCGGTTTTGGGATTGTAAATTGTACAGAGATTTCTATTTCGAAATTGTTCGATGTTAGTAAATATTGTCGTTATTTCTGTTAATGTTAGGTTTACCTAGTTTTAGAGACTAGGTGTCATCACGACTCCTTCAGAGGGATTTTGGGTCGTGACAAGAAGTGTAGTATGAGTACAACCGACCCAATGTACTCCATAAGTGTCAAGCCTAACCTCGACGAGGTAGTGATGAGGCTATGACAGAACACTCACATAATTAAACCTGTACAAACATAGATATATGTACAAAACAACAACAAAATAGAGATTTAACAATGTACAATTGGGAGGGAACATACGAAAGGGGGAAAAATACGATAACTACGGCAGGCATGACAACACAAGATAGCCAAATAAATCACCAACTAATGAAGACAAATAAACATACGATATAAAGATGGCACGACATCATCCTTCGTGCTTTTACTCTCATCCTTACCATTAAATGATGACATAAGTAAAATGAGATGGTACGGCATCACCCTTCGTGCTTTTACTCTCGATTTGCCCATGTATCAATGAATAATTGGGAAGAATGGCACGTCATCACCCTTCGTACTTTTACTCTTGATCTCACCATGTAATAATGAATAAATGATATAGATGACACGACATCACCCTTCGTGCTTGTAATTATCTTCCTCACTATGTATTAATCAATAAATGAGATAATGAAATAGCATGGTATCACCCTTCGTGCTTTAGAACTCTCCCTTACCAAGTAGTAAATGATAATATAAATTCGGGAGATAAATAGTACAGAGGATATGCTTTATGTCAAATATGATTCCAAGATACTAAACCTTAACCTCCAACATGCTCAATCATTACCAATTAAGCAATAATTACAAAAGTAATGATAAAATAAGTAATAATCTAATCTAAGTATGGATATCATAATTAAAGGGCAATAAATCACAAGGAAACGAGTTCCACCCGTATGCTTTATCCCAACAACAACGCATAATGCTCGTCACCTCACATATATGTTGTACCCATACGTTCATCATGTAGCAAATAGGCAAACAAGTCATAATCCCTCAAGTTAAGGTTAACCACGACACTTACCTCGCTCTACAATTAAATCAAATCTCAACCAGAGCCTTTCTTCTAAAATCCGCCTCCAAACCAATCGAATCTAACCAAATATCATTGAAAAAATTCAAAATAATCTTTAGAAACTACTCATGAGTAAAAAAGATTACGTCTTTAATGATTTCGGAAAAAGTCAACAAAAGCCAACCCCGGGCCCGCTTGGTCAAAACCCGAGGTTCGGACCAAAACCCAATCACCCATTCACCTCCGAGCCCGATTATATAATTAGTTTCGAAATCTAACCTCAATTGAGGTCTAAATTCCAAATTTACAAAAATCTCTAATTTTACCCAAATCCCTAATTTCTACCATGAAAATTCTAGATTTGATGTTAAAAACTTATGAGATGTAATGAGTAAATGAAAAGAAATAGATTAAAGTCACTTAGCAATAGATTTAGGAAAAACGTCTCTTGGGAAAATCGCCTCTAGGGTGTTTAGGGTTGAGTGTTTGAAAGAAATGAGCTAATTTTCATTTCTCCCCTTTTTTTACCCCGTTGCAGTTATCGCAATTGCGACACATAGTTCGCAATTGCGATGATCGCAAAAGCGATCAACCCTTCGCAAATGTGAAAAAGTCACTGAGCCTGTTATCGTCTCAAATGAGACAATTTTGTCGCAAATACAAACAAAGGCAGTCCGCAAATGCGAACAATGCTTCGCAAATGTGAAGAAGCACCAAGTCAGTCAGTGATCGCAATTGCGACCAAAACCTTCGCAATTGCGAAGATACAGAGTCTGCAAATGTGAAGAATTGCTCGCAAATGCAAAATCTGCCCAACCAACCCATGCTCGCAAATGCGACTCATTGTTCAAAAAAAGCGAGGCTCACATTTGAGAGCCAGACCTCGCAAATGTGAGATCTGCAGGTGACACTAGAAGCAAAGAAGCATCAGCTATTGCTCTAAGTCAAAAACCACTTTGTAGCCTATCAGAAACTCACCCGAGCCCCTCAGGCTTCAAACCAAACATGCACACAAGTTTAATAACATTATACAAACTCGCTCGTGCAATCAAAATACCAAACTACACCTAGAACTACGAATCAGACACCAAACGAATGAAATTTTTAATGAAACTTAAGAACGTGCGATTTTCTAACCGGACGTCTGAATCGCATCAAATCAACTCCGTTTTGCACCAAATTTTGTAGACAAGTCATAAATATTGTAATGGACTTATACCAAGTTCCAAAACCAAAATCCAAACCCAGTAGTAACAAAGGAAACTTACGGTCAAACTTAGGAATTCTTTAAATATTTAGATTTCTAGTTTTCAACAAATTGCGTTAATTCAAGTTAGGAATTTCCGAGTTCGATTTCAGGCATACGTCCAAGTCCCAAATCATGATAGGGACCCACCGAGATTGTCAAAATACTGATCCAGGTGCGTTTTCTCAAAACGTTGATCGAAGTAAACTCAAATGAGTTTTACGGCACGATTTCATATTTTTATCAATTCTCATTAAAAAAAAACTTTCGAAAAAAGGACATGGATTTTGCACACAAATAGAAGAAGGCTAAACGGAGCTATTCGAGGTCTTGAAACACATAAATGAAGGATAAAACTATAAATGACCTACCGGGTCATCATATTCTCCACCTCTAAAATAAATGTTCTTCCTCGAACGGACATAGAAACTACCTGAACTGGTGAAAAGGTGTGGATATCTACTTCGCATGTCCGACTCAGACTCCCACGTGGCAGCCTCGATCGGTTGATCTCTCCACCGCACTCGAACCGGAGGATAACTCTTACACCTCAACTGGCGGACCTGTCGGGCTAGAATAGCCACCGCTCCTGCTCATAAGTCAAATTCTTGTCCATACTTCCGAAGCATGGACACATGGAACACCGGATGGACAGTTGATAAACTAGGTGGCAATGATCATGTAGGCCACCTCACCCACTCTCTCAAGAATCTCAAAGGGTCTGATATACCGAGGACTCAACTTGCCCTTCTTTCTGAACCTCATCACACCCTTTATGGCTGAAATAGGAGCAATACCCTCTCTCCAACCATGAATGTAACATCACAAACTATACGGTCGTCATAACTCTTCTGCCTAGACTGAGCAGTGCGAAGTCGATCCTGAATAATCTTGACTTTTTCCAAGGCATCCTGTACCAAATATGTACCCAACAACCAAGCATTCCTCGGCATGAACCATCCAACTGGAGAACGACACCGCCTCCCCTATAATGCCTTATAGGGAGCCATCTGAATGCTCAGCTGGTAGTTGTTTTTGTATACAAACTCCTCAAGCGGCAAGAATGGATCCCAAGAACCCCCAAAATCCATAACGCAAGCACGAAGCATATCCTCCAATGTCTGAATGGTGCGCTCGGACTGCCCGTCATTCTGGGGATGAAATGATGTACTCAACTCCACCCTCATGCCTAACTCATGTTGTACGACCCTCCAGAAGTGCGAAGTGAACTGTATACCTCGATCAAAAATGATAGACACGGGCACACCGTGAGGGCGGACGATCTCGCGGATGTTGATCTCAGCTAACCGCTCGAAAGAATAGGTAACTATCACTAGAACGAAATGTGCAGAATTGGTCAACTAGTCCACAATGCACATACCGCGTCGAACTTTTTCTGAGTTTGTGGGAGTCCAATAACAAAATCCATTGTGATACGCTCCTACTTCCACTCAGGAATCTCTAACCTCTGAAGCAAACCATGCGGCCTCTGATGCTCATACTTTACTTGCTGACAATTTAGACACCGAGCTACATATGCAACTATATCCTTACACAAGGTTAGACAAGTAACTTACCTCAAACCACGCAAAATCAATCAACTAGAAGGCCTTTCCCTCAATTTTCCAACTCCAAACGGCTCGAAACTAGCCAAAATAATTTCATACTATAAATATAACTATAGGAAACTTATTTAAATAATGAAATTATCATCCTAGAAAAAATTGGAAAATCGCCCCAAAAAGTCGACCCGGGCCCGCGTCTCGGAACCCAACCAAAATTATAAAATTCGAACACCCATTCGATATTAATTCCAACCATACAAGAATTATCCAAATTCGACTTCATTTTGCCTTTCAAAACCCAAAAACTTAGTCTAAGAACTTCTACACTTTTTCCCTCAAAATTTCGCCCCAAACCAAGCTCTCAAAGTCCCAAAATGAATTATGAAATCAAACACTCGAATTTCCCCTTTTCTGGCCAGCGACTTCCGTTTCTGTGGCTTTTGATTTGCTTCTGTGATACCGCACCTGCGGAAAACCCATCGTAGGTATGGATACCACTTAAGTCTAGGAGTTCCGCTTTTGCAAACCATGGCTCGCTGATCTCGTCCAATTTCACACCTCAAATCAAGGTTATGAAACTGTCAATTGCAATAATAGTACCCAACAAGAGTCGGGGTCAATTTCCACAAGGATCTATGTATGGGAGTTTTGAGTATATATTGTAGTATGTGAGTTTGAACTACCTTAATTTACACTTTCACAAATTAGGGTTGATTCTATGTCTAATTTTAAAACTAAGATTGCAAAGTTAAGAAGTAAAACTAAGAGAATTGTTTTTGTTGTTTTTCAAGTTTTTGTAAAAGTCTAGGGCTATGACCATCACCTAGGTGTTTGCCTAATAGGATATAAACCTTAATGCTTGTTTTATTGATCTGGGTGTATTATAGCTATCAACTCTCAATTACCCACTCAATACCTCTCGATCAGAAAGTGATTTTGCCCAATTTGGCTTTCTCAAGTCTAAATGGCTATTGCACAAAACGGGTGATAAAATCTCAAGTCGGGTTATTACTATATCTAGGTTTAACCCTTTAATTGGGATTATCAATCTCTCGATTGACCCATTTTCTTGTTAACCAAGTTTTCTAGACTAAGTCTCTCTTTCTCAAGTAGAGACTAAGTCAAATAGGCATGAACTAATATTTGCAACCATTAATTTATAAATTAAAGCATTAACAACGCTAAATAATAAACACCTAACCATAAACAAGCACTAAATTAAACACCCATAAGGTTTATACACTAGGGTTGGGTCACAACCCTAGTAAAAATCTAGCTACTCATGCTTGAAATTGAATAAATAGAAGAAGAAATGCTAATTAAACTCATATTGTAAAATTAAAATAATAAAATCTATGTTAAAATATCCCCAAATATGCAAAACTACTAAAAAAAAAAAGCAAAGAGAAACGGCTACTGTAGCTGTTGATGTCAAAAGTTGACCTAAATTTGTGAAACTCGTCTATTTATACAGGGCTGGAAATTATGGACACAAATGCCATTCGGAAGGTTCTACGGCCGCACAATTCCATGTGTGGTCCGCAGATTTCTTCAACTTGTCAGGAATTGGAGGTCTGCGGCAGCATAATTCTGAGTTAGTTTTGCGGTCCGCACTTTTACTTCTGCGACCGCAAGGCACTTCTTCTGTAGCCGCACAATTCTTATGCGGTCCGCACTTCTGAGGGACATGGAACTTGGAAAATTGCACATTCTCTGAAATTTGTTCCTAGCCTAGCTTTTGCGGCCGTACAATTCATGTGCGGTCCGCACTTTGCACAAAAGTCTGTTGGACTTTCCTTCATCATCTGCGGCCGCAGATGAAATTTTGCAGTCCGCACTTTGTGAGCTTCTATGCATTTTAGTGCCTTGATTTTGAGTCCAACTTCCAACATTCCTGCAATTTTGCACATTTCATTAGTTTCGGGAACACAATTATACGCTTTTAGACTAAAACAAAAGCTAAAAGGCGCTAATAAGCAGTCAAAATCCCCACTTATCAACTCCTCCAAACTTAAGTTTTTGCTTGTCCTCAAGCAAATAAATTAGTTCCCACCTCCACAAGTTAAGGGCCATTCCAGCTAATCAAAGGTGATTCATTCACACATCAATTTGGACCAACAATTTCCCACACCACTTATGAATTATCAACAAGGCAACAAGTTAAACTTTTATGCACATATAGTTCTAATGTGACACTTGAGCATCAAGAGTTGACTTTATTCATCAAGGAGGCTCGCTCTTTCATGTAGGTCATTATGGATCCCAAACTCCTCCTCCTCTACTCTCTATTTGCATATCTCGCTTAAAAATTTTAGCATTGAATCCAAAGATTTGCGAAAGGTTCACTTATCTCTCTCAGGAGAATGTCGCAAGTACGGCTTTAAGTACCATAGGCTTGTCCCTCATGTAGATCGCCACTAATGTGAGCTCACACGGCTTGAAATCATGTAGGACTTTTTCGGAATGTAATGAAGGCTTTCGGACTAAGGTTGGTTATACTATGGTAGAGCAAGTTCATCTTTCCTTAGCACTCCATTTGTTTTTTGTTCTTGGCTCATGCTTTGCCAATTCTTTAAGGCACTTTCTTTTTTTCTTTTCCTTGGAGAATTAGAGAGACTTAATATCACACTTTCTTGATCATGACATTCATTTTCTCTCTTTTTGATTTCTCCATGCTTTGCATCATTACTTTTCTTTGAATCCCTTTAACCCTTCCACTTATTCACTTTCTTTTGCATATTTTCTTGCCTTTCCTTCTCATCATTTCCTTTCTCTTTTTGTGACTTGATACCTCTTTCAAGTTCCTCGTCTCTCCCCCAAACTTACGTTTTTTAGCCAAATATTTCACAAGAGTGTTAAGGAAAGCTCGGGTGCCAAGAGAGGGCCAGGACAAAACAGGTAAAGGCTTTGTAACATAGTTATCAAATGAGAAAGGTTTGACGCTCAAATGGGTTGACTAGGGATAACATCATTGGTGGGCAATGGAAAACTTCAAGTGGGCCAAGGAAAGCCTATAATCACTTCTCAAGCCAAGCAAAACTTAAGATTTTGCCTTGAAACACATTCAGGGCAAGTTCTAGACCATTCGCATGGGTACTTGGACTTACAACAAAAACATCTCACCTCTCACGCAGCTGGATTGTTAAAGAGGATAGAGTAGAGGGTCCATAACGACTATATTCAAGATTGAAAATCACTATGATTCGATTAAATCACTTGATGATTGCCTAAGTCAACACCAGAGTCACAAAGTCAATAACTAGAGCTATTTCTTTCCAAAAACCTTGTTTTTAACCATAAGTACGTAGTTAAGTGTGTTGGTACCAAGTGAAGCATGTTTGACTCTTCGAGCATGACTTAATTAGGTCTTTTTATTTATTACTACTACTATTATTACCTAAACACCAAAAACGGTCTCAATCTCTTAAGAAGATTGTCACGCCATCCAACGTTGGGACGAGTCACCTGGTTCACACAAAAACTACCTTTGGAAAGAACCATAGCATTAAGAAAACCAAAGGCTTATTATCTACTAAAACATAAGAAAAACTATTAAATCAAAAAGAAGCTACTAATTCAAAAAGAAGCTACTTAGTTAAACACTAACTAATAAGAAAACAAACATAAAGAAGCTACAAAGAAAAAACTATTGAAAGCGTAGCGAATATACATAATGAGAGTTAAACACTAACTAATAAGAAAACAAACATAAAGAAACTACAAAGCAAAAACTATTGAAAGCGTAGCGAATATACATAATGAGAGAGTAGAGAGAATATATACATAATGAGAAAGAAGAAGAAAATAGTATCAAGTTAAGTACAGGCCAAATGTTTCAGAATCAGCAAAATATATCAAACAAACTCCACCCCCGCTCCCCCGAATGAAAATAAGCATTGTCCCCAATGCTTAACAAAATAAGAGTAAAGGAAAGGTAAGAGTGAAGAAAACTCCCTATGGCTCCTTGGCCATCTCTGTGTCCACAGCAATGTTGCCGACCTCAGCCTCATCTAACTGGATCTCATCATTCTCAACTCCGTGAGTGACTGGGTTGGTGAACATTTGACGTACTGCCTCAACAGTGTCAGCAGCAAGGTCTGGCTCCTCAGACTGGCCAGTTGGTGCTGTATGTGTTGTAGGATCTGGGCCTGGGTGGTGCGGGTCAATCAACATGTCAAATGGAATGTCTCCTGCTGCCGCAAGCTTAGTAGCCTGTCTCTGAAGCTTGTCCACTGACTTCCTGGAGGCCTGGGACTTCCGCATCTTTTTCACTTCCTTGCCCAGCTCTTATATTACTCACCCATGCTGCACCAAAGTGGCCACGATTGTGTTCTTATTCTCCAAGAGCTTCTTCAAAGTTTCTTCAACTTTGGCGGGGATCTGGGGTGCCGAAATGGAGGACTGTACTGCAACATTACTGGATATGTCAAACAACTTTGTAGTAGCTATTTTTATCTAGTTGTTGAGGCTCGCCAGTGTCTGGGAGACTCGCAGCACAGATAGTGGAGCGGTGGGCATCGGCACCGACTTCAAAGCCGAGGTGAAACCTGTAATGGGGGCTGCTGGAGGCACTAAGGCTGTAGGTGAGAGCATAGATGTTGCATTGGCTGAAGGCTCTACTGACGTAGATGGAATGTCGACTGTTACTGTAGCTACCACCGATGGCTCATCAGACTGGCCTATGGTGGTAGTTGGCTAACCTTTTTTCTTAGGGTTGTGTGCATCCATCAATGAATACCATTAGAAGGGCTTCTTCGCCCGCACCTTCATATCAAAATCTCTCGGCTCCACCCATGCATCCATAAGATACTCAATAATGGTGTTGGGATATGGGTAGGAGGTATCGGCTTGCCTGGCGACCATAGATATGTTGGCCGACATCACAGCACCCACAATGATCTGGTAACCAGCCATGATGGAGGCAACTAGAACTGCTCGCGGGATAGGAAGATTTGTCTCATTCTGACACGGGTCGAGTCGGCTACATACAAAGGTCTGCCACTGCCTCAAAACTAAGGGTGTTTCTATGAATAGACACCATTGCGGTAATCCATGGTGGTGGTGACCTAGGAGCTGCCAAAATCTCAGCTAGCCATGGGCGAGCTGCATCTCCCATTGCCAACTTCTCCAAATACTGTGCGGGCTCAACATCATCAAACCCCAAGTAAGTGTTCAATGTGTGATGGTCAAAACGCACTTTCAGGTTCCTCACTTTCGTTAACTTTGTCCCTTTATTAATGTGTGCCACATTGGCGTAGAACTCCTGGACAAGGTATTCCTTCGCATCCACTACGCTCTGGGTGAACCACATCCACCCCTTCTGCTCTCGGAATTGCCTCAAGACTGCCGGATTATACTTTTCAAGATCTTTCAATTGGAACTGTCGCTCAAGAGTGAGCGACCTCACCGGCCACCACCCAGGAAGTTAGTGAAGGCATCCAGACTGACGAACCGTTCCTCCCAGACCACTTTCTTCTTCGATCGCTCAAGGCCGGCAACTGTAATATCTCCCCCTCTGCCATCATCGAGGATGTCATCAATTGTAGTCGCTGGTGCCTCAAGGACAGGTGTAGAGGAGGGTTCGAAAGCCAGACCAGCACTTTCTGATTCCTCATAATTGCTCTGAAATGTGGAAGGCTCATCCCGGAGTTGATACCTTTCTGGTGGCTTTGATTAGACAGCCGACTGCTCTTGAACCTAGTTGCCCTCCGATGCTTCCCTAGATAGCGCATAAGAACTGGATTCGGAGGGCTCTGCATTTCTCCCTCGACCGGATGTAGTCTTCTTTTAGAGGGCGAGGGGTAAAGCACTCTTGCCTCGACCCCTAGAAGGTTCACCCTCCCTTTTGAAGTATCACCTCTGCCTCGAGATCTAACCATTTTCTGTACCATGCAAAAGCAGGTGTCAGTTGTAATTCAAGTGCACACATACAAGAACACACCAGAGAGACAGTGAACAATACAGTGTAAAACATGCTTGCAGGGTAGGGGAGTGCGGTCCGTAGAATTATCATTGCGGTCGCAGACTGGGCATTGCGGACCGCACAATTTAATCTTGCGACCGTAGAATTGGATTTGTGGTCCGCACAATTATTAGTGTGACTGCAGAATTGGATTACGATCCACACAATTATCATTGCGGTCGCATATCAGATACCACCAATATGCCAACTATCTAATAACAGAGAATGGGCTATTTTGCGGTCGCAATCACTGTGGCCGCACATATGAGTCATCAAATTGACAACTCTCTGATAACAGAGAAATAGTTGTTCTGCGGCCGCGATGAAATTTCTGCGGTCCGCACATTTCACATTACGGCCACAGAATCATCCTTCACTAAAGTACCCTAATTTCAAATTCTGCGGACCATACAATTTCTTGTGCGGCCGCAGATTTCAACACAATTACGATCAGAGTTCTAGGGTTTGCAATTTTTGCACAAATTTGACATGGTGGTAGTGTATAATCATGAAAACTTATTTATTGATTTCTCACAGAGCAAGTACTAGTTGACCCTCTACAGTTTTAACCCCACATGATTGTATAATTGAATTCTATTGACAATTGGCCTAAAACTAACTAACAAGTTCTAAATTAAACTAAAAAATTTAAAATTCTAGAAGTAATTGAGGCATACCAGATTTTGAAATTGTGAAAATGAGTTATCACATATGTTGAGTGTGTGTGGCGGATGATTTTAATGTTTTAGACTTGTGAATGCTCAAAGAGGGAAAAACGTAACAGTATCCCTAGGCCTTCTATTTATATTGGATGGTTTTGACTGAGGGAAAGAGAGTTGAGTGCGGCCGCAGAATTCTTGTTGCAGTACCCACTCTGTTACCTGGGAGCTCAAAATCCCTTTTGTGTTGCGGTCCGCATAATTTGTTGTACGGCCGCAAAATTTGTTGCGGACCGTAGATTTTGTCTTGCGACTGCAATTTGGCCATTCTCTGACAAACCAACTTCAGAGAGTTGTCACTTTCCCCCCTCAATTTGTGCAGTCTGCAATGTAATTATGCACATATCACCTTTTTTGCTGTAGCAACCAACATTGTGCGGTCCGCAATTCTTTCCACACTTGGCTAATTTTCTGGGCATAATTCCAATAAAGTACACTCATTCCTGCAACATACTTCAAAATCAGTTAGCACCAAAATAACACCTAACTACAAAAGACGAAAAGAAAAGAAAAGAAAAAGGAACATGGGTTGCCTCCCAAGAAGCGCATGATTTAACGTCGCGGCACAAAGCAGATTACCATCATTTGAAATGAATCACTGCCACTACGCGTACATCATCAACCTTTCCCAAATAGTGCTTGACCCGATGACCATTGACTCGGAAAACCTCATTATTTTTGTTATTCAAGTCCAATGCACCAAAAGGCGTTACACCCACAATTTCAAAGGAACCACTCCATTTAGATTTCCGCTTTTCGGGAAACATCTTCAACTGTGAGTTGAACAACAAAACAAGATCGCCCACCTTGAACTCCCTATTCCGAATGTATTTGTCATAGAGGTATTTCATATTCTCTATGTACAAGGACAAACTTGCATAAGCATGGTACCGGAACTCATCCAATTCATTCAAATGTGCAACCCGCAAGTTAACAGCTGCATCCCAATCAAGATTTAATTTCTTCAAAGCCCACATGGCTTTGTGCTCAAGTTCCACCGGAAGATGACAAGCTTTTCCGAACACCAACTGGTATGGAGATATCCCGATAGGAGTTTTGAAAGCAGTCCGATAAGCCCATAATGCATCATCAAGCTTCTTTGACCAATCCATTCGTTTAGCATTCACTGTTTTGGACAAGATACTCTTTATCTCCCAGTTGGATATTTTTACTTGACCGCTAGCTTGTGGATGATCGGCAGTTGTAACTTTATGAATGACCATACTTGCTAAGCAAAGTGTCAAAAAACCTTGTTGCAAAAATGCAATCCCCAATCGCTTATGATAGCCCGCGGAGTACCAAATCTTGTGAAAATATTCTTTTTCAAGTACGCCACCACACTTCTCACTTCATTGTTGGGTATAGCAATGGCCTCAACCCATTTAGGCACATACTCAACCGCGACCAAGATGTAGGTGTTTCCACAAGAACTCACAAAAGGACCCATGAAGTCAATACCCCACACATCAAAGATATCAATCTCCCATTTCATTTTTCTTTGAGATTCCACCGGCCCGTTGACATTTATCACATCTTTTCACCATATCACTTGCATATTTGTAAAGAGTGGGCCAATAGAAATCACAACTTAGCACTTTGGCCGTCGTTCTTGCTCCGCCATGGTGACCACCATAAGGTGAAGAAGGGCAAGCCTCAAGAATAACATTTTTCTCTTCGTCTGATACGCATCTTCTAATTACCCTACCTGTGCAAATCCGGAAAAGGTATGGCTCGTTCCAATAAAAATATTGACAATCCCGTTTGAGTTTCTTCCTTTGATTTGAAGAGAACTCATGCAGGATAATTCCACACACAAGGAAATTTGCTAGATCCGCGAACCATGGAACCTCCTTCATTGAAATAGCCAAGAGTTGCTCATCGGGGAAGGAGTCATTGATTTCAAGGCCATCATGCGGCCTCCCCTCCTCCTCCAAACAAGACAAGTGGTCCACCACTTGATTTTCACTCCCTTTTTTTATCTTGGATGTCAATATCAAACTCTTGCAACAATAGCACCCATCTCATCAACCGAGCTTTTGAATTTTTCTTACTCATAAGATAGCGAAGTGCCACATGATCCGTATGAACAATAACCTTTGCATCCATCAAGTTTGGGGGAACTTCTCAATTGCAAACACAATGGCAAGGAGCTCTTTTTCTGTAACGGTGTAATTGACTTGGGCATCATTCATGGTCTTACTAGCATAGTATACCGAATGAAAAATATTGTTGATGTGTTGCCTCAAAACTGCTCCAACCACTACATCACTAGCATCGCACATGAGCTCAAAAGGAATACTCCAATTAGGAGCGGTGATAATGGGAGTGGTTGTTAACTTGAACTTTAGCAATTCAAAGGCTCCCATGCAATCATCATTGAAGTGAAACTTAGCATCTTTCTCTAAGAGCTTGCACAACGAGTTCACCACTTTAGAAAAGTCCTTTATGAAACGCCGGTAGAACCCCGTGTGACATAAGAAACTTCACATGCCTTTCACCGAAGTTGGAGGTGAAAGTTTAGAAATCACCTCTATCTTTGCCTTGTCAACCTCTATGCCATTCTTTAAAATTTTGTGGCCAAGGACAATGTCTTCCTCGACCATGAAATGGCATTTCTCTCAATTTAGCACCAAGTTGTTTCGTCACACCTTGCCAATACTCTATCCAAATTTTTCAAGCAATCATCAAAGGAATCTATGACCACCAAGAAGTCATCCATGAATACTTCAAGGTAGTCCTCGACCATATCCGTAAAGATTGCCATCATACACCTTTAAAAAGTCGTTGGTGCATTACATAAGCCAAATGGCATCCTCTTGAAAGCGAAAGTACTATAGGGACATGTGGAAGTTATTTTCTCTTGATCTTTCGGAGCAATAAGTATTTAGTTGTAGCCCGAATATCCATCTAGAAAGTAATAGAAAGCATGGCCGTCCAACCTATCAAGCATTTGGTCAAGGAAGGGAAGTGGAAAATGATCCTTCCTTGTGACTTTGTTAAGCTTGCGATAGTCCATACACACTCTCCATCCGGTCACCATTGTTGTGGGAATCAACTCATTCTTGTCATTGGTGACCACCGTCATGCCCCCCTTCTTTGGGACACATTGCACCGGAGAAGTCCATGAACTATCAGAAATGGGATAGACAACCCCGGCATCCAACCATTTGATAATCTCCTTTTTGACCACGTCTTGCATAACTTCATTGAGTCTCCTTTGATGTTCAATAGATGGTTTGGCATCCTCCTCTAAGTTAATCTTGTGCATGCAAAATACGGGGCTTATTCCCCGAATATTCACCAAAGTCCACCCAATAGACTTCTTCCTCTTGTGGAGCACAGCCAATGTGGAGTCAACCTGCACGTTAGTCAAACAAGGGGAAAGAATAACCGATAAAGTAGAACAAGGACCAAGAAATTCATACCGAAGATGTGGAGGCAATGGCTTCAACTCCAAGGTAGGGGCTCTTCAATTGAAGGCTTTGTAGGAGGAGTTTTCCTATTTTCAAGATCCAAGGAAAGTTTCCGGGGTGCATAGTTGTATGACCTCATTCCTTGCAAAGAATTCACACATTCCATGAAGCCATCCATCTCGTCATCACCAAAGATTAATAAGACGACCTCCAACATATCACCCCACATTAATCGTGGCACTTGTATCATCAATAATCACATCGGTCACCAAGTCCATGAAAGAACACACTTTATTGCTATTTGGTTGCCGCATAGATTTGCACATATGGAACACCACCTTTTCATCACCCACCCGAAAGGTAAGTTCTCCAACTTCCACATCAACAAGAGCCTTCCCCGTAGCAAGAAAAGGTCTTCCAAGAAAAATCGAAACCTCATAGTCCACTTCACAATCAAGAATAACAAAATCCGCCGGAAGAATGAACTTATCAACACGAACCAATACATCTTCAATCACTCCCAACGGTCTCTTCATTGTATGATTGGCCATTTGTAATATCATAGATGTGGGTCTTGGTTGTCCAATTTCCAAGGTCTTGAAAACCGAATAAGGCATCAAATTGATACTTGCCCCAAGATCACAAAGAGTTTTAGCAAATTTGGCACTTCCAATGGTACAAGGTATTGTGAAAGCAACGGGATCTTCTAATTTAAGAACCATTGAATGCACAATTGCACTCACTTGATGAGTGACTTTCATAGTTTCAAAATTTATCGACTGTTTCTTTGCTACCAAATCCTTCATAAACTTTGCATAACCAGGCATTTGCTCCAAGGCTTCAACTAATGGCACATTTATCGAGAGACTCTTCATCATGTCAATGAACTTTTTGAATTGATTCTCGTCATTTTTCTTGGCGAGCCTTTGAGGATATGGAGGAGGTGGCTTAGGCAATGGTGCCTCAGTGTTTTGCACTACCGGTTCCGGTATGTCAATAACATGATCCCTAGACGGGTTCACTTCCTCTTGAGTCTCTTCCACAGTGTCATCAATATCAATACGCACTTCATCATTTGCTTGCACCACATTGTTCGGGATCTCTTCTTCTTCTACTACTTGCTTATCATCCATAAGTTGCCTTTGACTTGAGGTGGGTGCATTCCCACCTCTTCCACTTCTTGTAGTAACGGTCATGGCATGCCCTGTATTATTCCCACCCTTTAGGTTCACCACCGTGTCACTTGGTAGTGCCCCCTTAGGATGAGAATTTAAAGCTTGAGAGATTTGTCCCATTTGCACTTCTAAGTTGCAGATCGATGTATTGTGTAAAGCAAGTTGGGCATCGGAATCGGTATTCTTCTCCATCATTTGCTTGAACGTGTTCTCAATACGGTCCATTTTCATTATTGGAAGAATTAGGACCATGGGAAGGATAAGGAGATGGGTTGCTCGGTTGTTGATACATCGGGGGCCTTTGAAAACCCGACCCCCAATTTCCTTGATTGTTATTCCACCCGCCTTGATTGTTGCCTCTCCAATTGCCTTTGTTATTGTTGTTGTGCCAATTCCCTTGATTATTGCCTCCACTCCAATTGCCTTCATTGTTGTTGTTATTCCAATTGCTTTGATTATTTTCACCACTCCAATTACCTTGATTGTGAGAATTCCAATTTTCTTGATTGTTTTGAGGTCTCCATTGTTGTTGGCTTGGGACTTGGAAGTTGTTTCTTTGCCCTTGAAAGTTGTTCACATATTGGACTTCTTCTTCTTAGTCATTGTCGGAATCCTCTTGCTCAAACCCACTATCTTCTTGCAAAAAATTCTCCACTCTTTGTTGCACTTGTGGACCCTTTGTTCTCTGTTTGTTCACCATCATGTTTACTCCCTCCATCGCATTGACTTGCCTTGGGTTTTACACATGTTGAAGTTGAGCCTTTACCAATTGGTTCATTGTGGTGGTCAATTCAGCTATGGCTTTCCTATGGTCATGCAATTCTTTGTGAAGGTGAATCACATTGGGATCCCCTTGTGTAACATTAGCCTGGGATTGCCACGCCGATGAAGTATCTGTCATCTCATCCAAAATATCACATGCCTCTGCATAAGGCGTAGTCATTAAGTTCCCACCAGCAAGTTGATTCACTACACATTGGTTGGTTGTATTAATCCCCCGATAGAAAGTTTGTTGAATCATGTTGTCTGTCATATCGTTGTTGGGACACTCTTTCACCATTATTCTATATCGTTCCCATATCTCATGTAGTGGTTCATTGGGCTCTTGCTTGAATCCTAGAATTTCATCCCGAAGAATAGCATCCCAGCCAATCTAATTCATCCCAAGTATGAATAGAATGATTTGGCAAACGTTCCAACCAATCTAAAGCTTTACCCCATAGAGAGAAAGGAAAAAGCCTTAGCCTCAAGGCATCCTCAGAGACATTAGTTTGTTTACTCCCCCAAAAAGTATTTACGAACCCCTTCAAGTGTTTGTATGCATTTTGACCCGGTGCACCTGTGAAGAACCCTCGTTGCTCGAGCAAAGTGAGCATCACGTTGGTTATTTGAATGTTGCCCGCTCTAATATAGGGAGGGACTATAGCACTTGCATACCCTTCATTTTGCAACCCCCGGTGTGGAGCCACTCGTGGTGGAGGTGATGGTGGAGCGGGCACATTGTCATGAGGCACTCGGCCTCATCTATTGCCTTGAGGTTCAAGAGGGACCTCATCCATTTGATCATCCTCAATGTTCACATCCCCAAAGGTAAGTTTCCGAGCTCATTGTTTGCCATGATTGCACCTACAATTTCTCAACACGTTAGTAACAAGGAAGGAAAAGAAGATATTTTAAAAACACGCCTTAATATATAGTTAACACCGTTTTTTAACTCCCCGGCAACGGCGCCAAAAATTGATATCGTCCAATTTCACACCTCAAATCAAGGTTATGAAACTGTCGATTGCAATAATAGTACCCAAAAAGAGTCGGGGTCGATTTTCACATGGAGCTATGTATGGGAGTTTGGAGTATATATTGTAGTATGTGAGTTTGAACTACCTTAATTTACACTTTCACAAATTAGGGTTGATTCTATGTCTAATTTTAAAACTAAGATTGCAAAGTTAAGAAGTAAAACTAAGAGAATTATTTTTGTTATTTTTCAAGTTTTTGTAAAAGCCTAGGGCTATGACCATCACCTAGGTGTTTGCCTAATGGGATATAAACCTTAATGCTTGTTTTATTGATCGGGGTGTATTATAGCTATCAACTCTCAATTACCCACTCAATATCTCTCGGTCAAAGAGTGATTTTGCTCAATTTGACTTTCTCATGTCCAAATGGGTATTGCACAAAACGGTTGATAAAAGCTCAAGTCGGGTTATTATTATCTCTAGGTTGAACCCTTTAATTGGGATTATCAATATCTCGATTAACCCAATTTCTTGTTAGCCAAGTTTTCCTAGACTAAGTCTCTCTTTTTCAAGTAGAGACTAAGTCAAATAGGAATGAACTAATGTTTGTAACCATTAATTTCACAAATTAAAGCATGTACAAGGCTAAATAATAAACATCCAACCATAAACAAGTACTAAATTAAACACCCATAAGGTTTACACACTAGGGTTGGGTCACAACCCTAGTAAAATTCTAGCTACTCATGCTTGAATTTGAAGAAATAGAAGAAGAAATGCTAATTAAACTCATATTGTAAAATTAAAATAATAAAATCTATGTTAAAATATCCTAAAATATGAAAAACTACTAAAAGAATTAAAGAGAAACAGCTATTGTAGCTGCTGATGTCAAAAGTTGACCTAAATTTGTGAAAGTCGTCTATTTATACAGAGCTAGAAATTTCGGATAAAAATGCCCTTCGGGAGGTTCTGCGGCCGCACAATTCCATGTGCGGCCCGCATATTTCTTCAACTTGTCAGGAATTGGAGGTCTATGGTCGCATAATTCTGAGTTGATTCTACGGTCCGCACTTTTACTTCTGCGGCCGCACAATTCTTGTGCGGTCCGCACTTCTGAGGGACTTGGAACTTGGGAAATTGCACATTCTCTGAAATTTGTTCCTAACCCAGCTTTTGTGGCCGTACAATTCATGTGCGGTCCGCACTTTGCACAAAAGTCTGTTGGACTTTCCTTAATCATCTACGGCCTCAGATGAAATTCTGCGGTCTGCACATTGTGAGCTTATGTGCCTTTTATTGTCTTGAGTTTAGATTACTCCTTTTTGAGTTGGATTTCATCTCGGGAGTCCAAATTCCAATATTCCTACAATTTTGCACATTTCATCAATTTCGGGAACACAATTAAACGCTTTTAGACTAAAACAAAAGCTAAAAGGCGCTAATAAGTAATCAAAATCCCCACTTATCACTCCCACCTGCGAGCCCGCTTCAGCAGAGAAAGAGACCGCTACTGCGATCCTGCCCAAACCCCCTCCTCCACTTCCGCTTCTACGGAGGAAATGGTTGCGCCTGCGGAGGCGCACCTGCGCCCAGGTGTCCGTACCCGCGATTCCACACCTGCGGTCAAACCCTCCGCAGGTGCGATGACACCAGCAGGCCTGGGACTTCAGCAATGAAGCTAAGTCCCAAATTGGTCCGAATTCGATCTGAACCACACCCCGGAACCCCATCCGAATATACCAGCAAGTTCCAAAACAAATAACGGACCTACTCGAGGCCACAAATCACATCAAACAACACAAATTCTATGAATCGCAACCCAAATTCAAGCCTATGAACTATGAATTTTCAAATTCCGAAACCCATGCCAATTCATAACAAAACAACTCTGATTGACACCAAATTTTGCATACAAGTCATAAATGACATTACGGACCTATTCCAACCTTCGGAATCGGAATCTGACCCCGATATTAATAAAGTCAACTCCCGATCAAAATTCCCAAATTCCTCCAATTTTCAAATTTCGCCAAACTACGCAAAACGATCTACGGACCTCCAAATCAACATATGGACCGCTCATAAGACCAAAAGCACCATAAAGAGATATTGGAACTGCCAAAACTCCATTGCGGAGTCATCTTCACACAAGGCAAACCGCGGTCAACTCTAACAACTTAAACCTCCAACTTAGGGACTATGTGTCCTATTTCACTCCGAAACTCACCTGAAACCAAAACCAAACACCCCAAAAAGTTACATAACCATAATATAGCATAGATGAAGCATAATTTAGGGGATCGGGGCTAAAATACTCAAAACGACCGACTGATTCGTTACATCATCCCCCTCTTAAAACAAACGTTCATCCTCGAACGAGTATAAAGACATACCTGAAGTGGTGAAGAGATGAGGATAACAGCAAAGTATATCATGCTCGGTCTCCCAAGTCGCCTCCTCGACTAGCTGACCCATCCAATAAACCTTTACTGAAGCAATATTCTTTGACCTAAACTTTCAAACCTGACTATCCAAAATGGCCACCGCCTACTCAACAAAAGATAAATCCTTGTCCAACTGTACTGACCTGAAATCCAACACATGAGAATGATCGTCGTGATACTTTCGTGGCATAGAAACATGGAATACTGGATGAAGTACAGCTACACTGGGTGGTAGTGCAAGTCTGTAAGCCACCTCTCTAACCCTCTCAAGAATCTCAAAAGGTCTAATATACCTAGGGATCAACTTGCCCTTCTTCTCGAACCTCATAACACCCTTAATGGGAAAAACCCCGAGCAAGACCCGCTCCCCAACCATGAATGCAGCGCCGCGAACCTTCCGATCTGCATAACTATTCTGTCTGAATTAGGATGTACGAAGTTGATCCTGAATCAATTTAACCTTTTCCAAATCATCCTGAACCAAGTCTGTACCCAATATCCTAGCCTCACCCAGCTCAAACCAACCCACCAGAGACCGGCACCACCTACCATTTAAAGCCTCATACGGGGCCATCTGAATGCTCGAACGATAACTGTTGTTGTAGGCAAACTCCGCGAGTGGCAAGAACTGATCCCAAGAACCCCCAACTCCATCACACACGCATGAAGCATATCCTCTAATATCTAAATAGTGCACTCGGACTGTCCGCCCGTCTGAGGGTGAAATGATGTACTCAACTCCACCCGTGTGTCCAACTCATGTTGTACGTCCCTCCAGAATCACGATGTAAACTATGTATCCAGTGAGAGATGATAGATACCGGCATG
This sequence comes from Nicotiana tomentosiformis, assembly GCF_000390325.3. Lineage (NCBI taxonomy): Eukaryota > Viridiplantae > Streptophyta > Magnoliopsida > Solanales > Solanaceae > Nicotiana > Nicotiana tomentosiformis. The sequence continues at coordinate 33,947,168 of NC_090820.1, read as the reverse complement.
CCATGAAGCCTGACGATCTCGTGAATATAAACCTGAGCCAGCTGCTCTGAAGAATAAGTAGTCACCGCTAGAATGAAATGAGCTGACTTGGTCAATCTATCCACAATCACCCAAACTGCATCGAACTTCCTCTGAGTCCCTGGGAGCCCAACAACAAAATCCATAGTAATCCGCTACCATTTCCACTCTGGAATCTCTAGCTTCTGAAGAAATCCACCTGGCCGTTGATGCTCATACTTCACCTACTGATAATTTAAGCACCGACCTATATACTCCACTATGTCCTTCATTCTCCTCCGCCAATAATGTTGCCTCAAGTCCTGATACATCTTCGCGACACCTGGATGAATGGAGTACCGCGAACTGTGAGCCTCCTAGAGAATCAACTCACACAAGCCATCTACATATGGCACACATAGCCTGCCATGCATCTGTAATAAACTGTCATCCCCATAATGACATCATTGGCATCGCTGTGCTAAATTATGTCCTTGAGGATAAGGAGATGGGGGTCATCGTACTGACGCTCTCTGATACGATCGTAAAGAGAAAATCGAGAAACCACACAAGCCAAAACTCGGCTCGGCTAAGAAACATCCAATCTAACAATCTTGTTGGCCAAGGCCTGAACATCCAAGGCTAGTGGCCTCTCTGCTACCGATAGATATGCGAAGCTGCCCAAGCTCTCCGCCTTGCGACTCAAGGCATCGGCCACCACATTGGCCTTCCTGGGATGATATAGAATGGTGATATCATAGTCCTTAAGCATCTCTAACCACCTCCACTGCCGTAAGTTAAGATCCTTCTATTTGAACAGATATTGTAAACTTAGTGGTCGGTGTAGACCTCACAAGGGACACCGTACAAATAGTGTCGCAAATCTTCAAGGCATGAATAATAGCTGCTAACTCAAGGTCGTGGACAAGATAGTTCTTCTCATTCACCTTCAGTTGTCTAGATGCGTAGGCAATCACCCTACCATCCTGCATCAACACCGCGTCGAGACCAATACGCGACGCATCACAGTACACAGTATAAGACCCCGAACCCGAAGGGAACACCAACACTGGAGCTGTAGTCAAAGCTGTCTTGAGCTTTTGAAAGCTCTTCTCACACTCCTTCGTCCACCTGAACGGAGCACCCTTCTAAGTCAATCTGGTCATAGGTGTTGCAATAGACGAGAAACCCTCTACAAATCGATGGTAATACCCCGCCTAACCAAGAAAACTCCGGATCTCCATAGCTGAAGATGGTCTGAGCCAGAATTCACACTTCAAAAATTTTGCATATAACTTCTTTTCTCTCAAGGTCTGAAGCACGGTCCTCAAGTGGTGCTTATGATACTCCCGGCTCCGATAGTACACCAGAATGTTGTCAATAAACACAATGACAAATGAGTCAAGATAGGGATGAAATACACTGTTCATCAAGTGCATGAATGTTGCTGGGGAATTGGTTAGCCCAAATGACATCACAAGGAAATCATAATGATCATACCGAGTCCTGAAGGCAGTCTTCGGGATATCTGGCTCTTGAATCTTCAACTGATGATAGCCTGAAAGCAAGTCAATCTTAGAGAACACTCTGGCACCCTGTAGCTGATCAAATAGGTCATCAATACGTGGAAATGGATACATGTTCTTCACGGTAACCTTGTTCAATTGGCGATAATCAATACACATACACATAGAACCATCATTCTTCTACAAATAAGACTGGAGCACCCCAAGGAGATACATTGGGACGAATGAAGCCATTATCAAGCAACTCTTTCAACTTCTCCTTTAACTCTTTCAACTCTGCTGGGGCCATAGGATAGGGTGGAATAGAAATGGGTTGAGTGTCTAATAAAAAAATCAATGCAAAAATCAACATCCCTATCGGGCAGCATACCCGGAAGATCCACCGAAAATACATCTGGATAATCTCTCACTATCGGAACTGACTCCACGGTAGGAGTATCAACACTGTCATCCCTCATGAAAGCTAGATAAGCATTACATCCCTTCTTAACCATACGCTGAGCCATTATAAATGAGATAACCCTGCTATGAACATAATCTAAAACACCTCTCTACTTTATCTGTGGTAATCCTAGCATAGCCAGCATCACAGTCTTGGTGTGATAATCAAGAATAGCATGATAGGGCGAGAACCAGTCCATGCCCAAAATAATATCAAAATCTACCATACTAAGCAATAATAGATAGGTTCTAGTCTCAAAACCACCAAGAACAACTAAACACGACTGATACACACGGTCAACAATAATAGAATCTCCTACAAGTGTAGACACATAGACAGGAGAACTCAAAGAATCACGGGATACACCCAAATATGGAGCAAAATAAGACAATACATAAGAATAAGTGGAGCTTGGATCAAATAAGAGTGATGCATCTCTATGACAGACCGGAACAATACCTGTGATGACTGAGTCGGATGCAACTGCCTCTGTCCTAGCAGGAAGAGCATAATATCTGGCATGGCCTCCCCCTCTAGGGAGACCACTACCTGCTTGACCTCCACTTCTAGCTGGTTGTGCAGGTGGAGTGGCAACTGGTGCGGCGACCATGGACTGAGAAGCCTGAGGACCCAATGGAATACGCAGAGCGTGAGTAGTTTGTGGAGGTGAACCCCTCCTGAGTCTAGGGCAATCCCTCACCATATGACGACTGTCACCACACTCAAAACAAGATCTCGGAGGATGTGGCTGTTGTGATTGGCTCAGGCCTGATCAGATGGACTGACCACTGAAAGCACCCCATGTAGGAGGTGCACTAGACAATGGCAGTGCATAATAGGGAGCCTGAGGCCTAGGAGTGGCCGGAATACTGCTAGAAGCTGGAAGTGCTGAATGAACAAGGAAACTCACATAGCCCCTACTATGACGAGCTGTAACTGGGGCACGAGTACCACTATGTGTGCCAGAATCTCGAGGCATGTTGTCCTCCCTCTCCTCTCTCTTCCAGGTCCACATAACCTCCAATCTCCTAGCGATCCCCACTACCTGCTGGTATGCGATGTCCATATCTAACTCTTGGGCCATGCTAAAACTAATACCGGGGTTGATCCCCTTAATAAATTGACAGACTCGCTATCTAATAGTAGCAACCAAGGTTGGTGCATGCCTAGACAAATCACTGAACCAGGACGCATACTCCGACACGGTCATAAAACCCTGGCGCAACTACTCAAACTCTGTGCGCCATGCATCTCTGATACTTTGGAGAACAAACCCTCAAGAACATATCCGAGAATTGAGTCTAAGTGAGTGAAGTTGCCTCAGCGGGACTACCCAGCTTATATGCTCTCCACCACTAATAAGTCGCTCTTTTAAGCTAGAACATAGTGAAAGCAACCCCACTAGACTACACAATACCCAAAGTACGGAGAATATGGTGGCATTTCTCAAGAAAACCATAGGCATCCTCTAAAGCCAAGCCGCTGAAAGTAAGAGGGTGGTACTTCTTGTACCTCTCGAGTTTGAGCTACTCCCCCTCAGAAACTGTTGCCCAAACCTCGGGCTCAACTGGGGCAACCGGCTGTACCGGTATGACCTCTGGGATCTGGTCAACCTGGACCCACTGCTCTAGGGTACGGGCTGTGGGAGTCTGTGCTCCTCCCCTGGCCTGGGATATGGTAGGATTAACTGGATCAACCTTGCCTGAGCTAAAGTGTCGAACATGCTCAGAAAATGGGCGAGAGTCTCATGGAGTGCTGGTGCAGTAACAGGCGTCTCAGGTGCCTACTCTCCATTTGGAACTACTGGTGTCTCCTTTGTAGTAGCTCGTGCAGGTGCTCTCACTGCGCCACGTGGACGTCCTCGGCCTCTACCCCGGCCCCGGCCTCTCGCGGCTCTAGCAGGGAGTACAGGTGTCTGGTCATCTGATCGGATTGTATGTGTCATCACCATCTATGAGAAAATTGAAAGATAGAAATTTAGAATTCCAAAGTCAACAATTTTGCACGATAAGGATTCAAAGAAGTGAAGATTTTTCAAACAGTTCCATAGCCTTCCGAAAATAAGTACATACCTCTCCCTACCGATCCGCGAGACTCTACTAAATCTGCTTGTGACTCATAACACCTATGAACCTAGAGCTCTGATACCAACTTGTCACAACCCCGAATTCCCTCTGTAGGATGTCGTGACGGCACCTAGTCTCTAAGACTAGGTAAGCCTAACAACGTGCGGAAACATTAAATAAAAGCTTAGAATTTCAAAACTCTAACAAATTTCATAAATAAAATCTATAAACTCCATACATACACCTCCCAAAACTTGGTGAGATATAAGTCACAAGCTTTAAGTACAATGTTGAACAATCACATACATCACTGTCTATAAAAGTGAAATGAAATAAGGTAGAGCATGATAGAAAGGGATTCTGAGGCCCACGGATGCGGGCAGGTGTATCTTAAAGTCTCCAAAAGCAAACTTAGCGCACTAGTACCGGGACAGATAAGATATACCTGGATCTGTACAAAACATGTGCAGAAGCGTAGTATGAGTACACCACAATGGTACCCAGTAAGTATCAAGCCTAACCTCGGTAGAGTAGTGACGAGATCAGGTCAAGGCCTTACTAAAATTAATAAGAAAACAAGACAGAAGACATAACGATATAATGATAATAACAAAGGAAGTGAAACAATAAAGAATTAACAGAAAATTAACAGCACGGAATCAAGGCAAACAGGGATTTTACATGTTAAGGAAACAACAACCAAAACAAATACAGCAAATAGAGAAAGACCAATAGGGGGCCCTACCGAGGTACCGCCTCGTAGTCCCAAATCATAAAAGTAACTCACAGTCTTTCCTTATATCACCGCGGGATCCTTTACATTTAATTTTGAAAATTATTTTCCCGGAATAGCACCCCGTGTTTTAGCCCACTTCATGGCTTCTAGTAGTTCCCCTACTAGCCACGCGTATCAAGCCCACCTTATCTCACCGCATGCATTTCAATATCCAGACCTTATACCACCGCATGCATATCAATAGTAACAACGGCACGACAGAAACCTCGTGCAAATAGTAACAATAGCACGGCAGAAACCTCGTGCAAACAACCAAACAATCCTCTCAATAATAATACGAATGCCAAAACATAACAACTCAATAAAATGATATTTCACAACTTACACTTTGCCTCAATAGAAACCACGGCCTTTACAACTCAATACCAAACTCAATAGCAAGATATTTCAAGAATAGCAATTTCAAGTAAGGATTCAACAGTTAAATAATGAATACGGAATAAAAGAAAACAAGTAATTCAACTAAACATGTAGGGCAATTTGTAAATAAGAGGTACAACAAGTAAACATGTGAAATTATACTAAACATGATGACTATAACAAATTAAAGTAACTCAATTAAAGAATGAAAGGAAACTACATAGCTAAAAATCGGAAATTTTATATTTAGCCCGTGTACAGACTCATCACCTTGCGCACATGACTTTCACATTTCACAATTATCACAACAATATCAAATCCTAAGAGAAAGTTCTCACACACAAGGTTAGACAAATCACTTAGCTCAAACCACACTAAATCAATCAACTAGAAGGTCTTTCCCTCGATTTTTCAACTCCGAACAGCTCGAATCTAGCCAAAATAATTTCATACTATAAATATAACTATAGGAAACTAATTTAAATAATGAAACTATGATCTTAGCAAAGAATTAAAAAATAGCCCCAAAAGGTCGACTCAGGCCCGCGTCTCGGAACCCGACCAAAATTATAAAATCCAAACACCTATTCGATATTGAGTCCAACGATACAAGAATTATCCAAATCATACCTTATTTTGCCTTTCAAAATCAAAAAACTTAGTCTAAGAACTTCTACACTTTTTTTCCAATTTTTCGAACTCAAATCCTTAATTACATGCTAATAATAATGATAGATTAGTATAATTTAACCAAAATCGAGTCAAGAACTCTTACCCCAATTATTCCTCTGAAAATCTCTCGAAATTTCGTGTCAAACCGAGCTCTCAAAGTCCCAAAATAAATTATGAAATCAAACCATCAAATTTCCCCTTTTCTGCCCAGCGACTTCCGCTTCTGCGGCCTTTGGGTCGCTTCTGCGATGCCGCACCTGCGAAAAACCCATCGCAGGTGCGGATCCCACTTAAGTCCAGGAGTTTCGCTTCTACGGACCATGGCTCGCACCTGCGAGCCCGCTTCAGCGAAGAAAGAGACCGCACCTACGGTCCTGCCTAAAGCCCCTCCTCCACTTCTGCTTCTGTGGAGAAAATGGACGCGCCTACGGAGGCGCACCAACGCCCAGGTGTCTACACCTGCGAGCCCAGCCCTGGGCTCTCCTTTCGCTTTTGCGCTTCACTTTCTGCACTCGCCACTCCGCACCTGCGGTCAAACCTTCCACGGATGCGATGACACCAGCCGGCCTAGGACTTCAACAATGAAGCTAAGTCCAAAATTGGTTTGAATTCGATCCGAACTACACCGGGCTCCCGGACCCCGTCCGAATATACCAACAAGTTCTAAAACACATAACTGACCTACTTAAGGCCACAAATCACATCAAACAATACAAATTCTACGAATCGCAACTCAAATTAAAGCCTATGAACTTTCGAATTTCGAAACCCACGCCGATTCATACCAAGATAACTCCGATTGACACCAAATTTTGTGCACAAATTATAAATGACATTACGGACCTATTTCAACTTCCGAAATTGGGATCCGACTCCGATATCAATAAAGTCAACTCCCAGTCAAACTTTCCAAATTCCTCCAATTTCCAACTTTCGCCAAACTACGCGGAAAAGACCTACGGACCTCCAAATCAACATCTGTCCATGCTCTTAAGACCAAAATTACCATACGGAGCTATTAAAATCGCCAAAACTCCATTTCAGAGTCATCTTCACACAAGTCAAACCACGATCAACTCTAACAATTTAAACCTCCAACTTATGGACTATGTGTCACATTTCACTCCGAAACTCACCCGAAACCAAAATCAATCACACTTGCAAGTTACATAACCACAATATAGCATAGAGGAGGCATAATTTAGGGGATCGGGGTTAAAATACTCAAAACGACCGGCCGGATCGTTACATTTTGGAACAGACTTATAAGGAAAGTGCGCCATTTTAATTGAAACAGATGGAGTATGAAGTACTACTATATTATTATAAAAGTTATATTTATATAATTATTAATAAAGATTTCAAATTTTAATATTTTAATATTTTGATATTTTCTAAAATTTGCTAGAGGTAGAATTGAGCGAGGTAATATTATAAAAAAAATTCTCTTATTAAATTAAATAATATATTTATCTTCTCATCAATTTTGTTTTTGTTCCTCTAATTTCGACACATATTCTCTAAATTAGCTATTCTTTGTCATATTTAATTAATCAATACATCAGAAGGCAAGTTATTTTGTGTCTCATCCTTTTTTTAACTAAGAAATTCTCGAGGCAAGTGTCACAAGGTTCGAAACTCGATGAATCACTTATCAGTTTTACTTAATATTATTTTTTTTATAGCGGAGAGTTCAAACTCAGGACATGCGCCTATCCACACATCGTGTGTTGCGCTATCACCACTAAATCAAACTATTATAGGTTTTTTGTGTCTCATTATTATATGAATTTTATGAAATAAGTTTAAAGGTCTTTTAAAATATTTTTATTTTAGGCCTCATGATTTGTACATCGTGCCCCTTTAGATAGAATTAAAAAATAACCATTTTAGATCTCTTATGTGTAAAAGACTGATTTCTTATGTGTAAAAATAATTTTTTTGTGTGTAAAAAAAGAGGTAGGGTCATAAAACTAGAAACACATTTATAAAGAGTCACAAAACTAATTGTCACTGTCCTACCAACATGCAGTTCAACCAGCTTCATTCACACTTGGTAACTGAATGATACATTCACTATATTTAATGTTCTTTGTCATTATTATTTTATCTAATTGAGACTCTATAAAATTTAATTGAAAATGTTAGGAATGAACGGGTGGCTCAAGGCGAAGGCTAGTAAAGCCTTGATTTAGGCGCCCTCGAAATTTTGGCACCCCAAAAATTTTTAATAGTTGATTTTATTATTTTATTTAAGTTACGTCAATATTAAAGTTTATGGAAAAATAAAAATTTCATAAATTTTGTAAAAATGAATGAAAGAAAGATAGTCTACTCTTTGAGCAGTAAAAACATTTTAGACTATTAAATTAAATTACTTAAATCTGCATATTAGTAAATATAGTTTTTACTATAATATCAAAGGTAATATATTATAAATACATGCCTAGCATCTTATTATTTTAATTATCCCTTACTAAAATAAATAATAATATTATTATGTAAAATTAAAGACTTTATGTCATTTAAAAATATTATATTATAAACAACAAGTTACACCAACTTGATTGCATGTGTGTATACATATCTAAATTATCAAAACCATAACTTCTTATTCTTTCATTGCAAGAAATCAAAAACTTACGTTCGTATTTCTTTTCAAATTCACGGTGAGATGCCTCTTGACGAAAGTGGTGTATCCCGAAGAAAATAGTTCCAGTTACAACATGAATGCTCTAACAAAAGGAAGCAAACTACTGATCTCTAGGAAATATCCACTTTAATTTACAATGATTTGATTGACTACAACAAATAATAGTGGTTATTTATGGTAGGAATTTGGACATAATTTCTTAATTTTTTGAAAATTAGAATCAATCCCAATTATTGCACCCTGATACAAACAAAAGATCATTGTCCTCCATCGCTCACAATTAGAAGCTTTGATAATCTAATATTTGTTGGTTTGGTAGAGCCCGTAACAGATAGATTCACAGCCACCAAACCAAAAATTCATCAAAAAAATGCAAATAATCCAACGCTATTAATATTTGAAATTTACTAATGTTATACACAATAATTTACTGAGCAAGCTGAAAACAACAAGAGAATACATAGAGAAAAGTGCATAGGGTTTTAAGTGGGTTTTGGGTCCCACTTTATTTGTACATACTAATACTTCATAAATGGTCACATGTCTATGAGCACCTATGAATTCAAGGGCGGCTCTAGGCTCCAAATTTAGTTCTCTGTTTTCATTTGCCTCTTCTCTTCCTCAATTCACATCACAATGAAGAACCAAAACAAGAATAAGAAGTTGGATTTTCTTACTACAATAGAAATGGATGACCAAACTATAAATGATGAAGTTCTATCAAGGGATATGCTTTCCAAGATTTTTTTTGTATCTTCCCCTTTCAAATTTCAAATTTGATGCAAACAAGAATCTTATGCAAATGGTGGCATAAGATACTACAAAGACTCCTATTTTACCCATTGGCATTACAAGAATCATCCATGGTTACCTTCCAATGGTATTCTATTATCTTCTCAATTTTTGGATAATGCAAATCACACTTTGAAACTATTTGACAATCATTATCAAAAAATTACCCTCAACTATCCCAAATATTCAATTAAGAGTACCTTGTGTTTTGAATGGTGTTGAATGCCTTCATGAGTTGAGAGGTACAAAGATTATTTTGTGGAACCCAACGTTGAATCAAAATATAGAGATAGCTTTGAATGGGCCAGCCTCAATGTGATAGAAAGGTTGGCCTTAGAAGAGGAAGCATACGTGCACCATAAATGCTTTGACTTTCGTCAAAGCACCATCAATATCAAATATCAAAGACATGGCACCTATAATTTGTTTATGAAGTAGTATTAGATCAGGATTAGTTAATTCTAAAGTAAATTAATATTTTATCACGTGGGACCCAAAACCCATTTACATATTCTACTTTTCCCAATTGGCTTTCCTAGAAGCTTATTGTCTTCTCTTGTTTTTTTTTCTATCTTACTCTTTAGTTTTTAATTTCATTCTCTATAACATTTAATACTCATGCTTCGTTAGTTTTTTAGGATGTAGATGAGTTTTATTTAGTCAAATGTTAATGAATTACTTGCCACTATTAATTTTATTTGACGGATTTCTGGGTCTATTTGTTATAGGCTCTACCAAACCAACAAATAGTACATTATCCAAGCTTCAAGCTTGTAATTTTGGATGATGGAGGATCAGGTATGTTCCTATATGTTTTACTGATTTGCCTTTGACTATTTGTGTCTATATGTACTCAAAAAAAGTAGCTTGTTTTCTTTTCTCATAGCACTGTGCTTTGAGAAAAGGAAGCAAGCTACTTTTTTTTTAGTAACAAAGGTTTGATATTTAAGTGGAGAAGGAGAGATGGACGGCCAACTCTTCCTTGAGAATTTTTTCGTAATTGAAAAAAATTACAACTTTCTCGTAGCCAATAAAATTTTCTACTCTTACTAAAATTTTCTATACGTTTGAGAATATATGATATCACAATATTATTAGTGTAATATAGAAACAAGTCAAAGGCGAATCAGCAGAAATACCTGATCCTCCATCGCCCAAAATTACAAGCTTGAAGCTTGGATAAAGTACTGCTTAGCCTGTAATAAATAGACCCAGAAATTCGTCAAACAAAATTAATAGCGGTAAATAATCCATTAACATTTGACCAAATAAAACTCATCTACATCTTCAAAAAACTAACGAAATATGATTATTAAATGTTATAGAGAATGAAATTAAAAATTAAAGAGTGAGCTGGATGAAAAAACAAGAGAAGACACAGCAAGCTTCTAGAGAAAACGAATTGGGAAAAGTTATTGTGTCTTTCGTCAAAGCATTTATGATGCACGTATGCTTCCTCTTCTAAGGCCAACCTTTCCTTCACATTGAGGCTGGCACACTCAAAGCTATCTCAACATTTTGATTCAACATTGGTTCCACAAAATAATATATGTACCTCTCAACTCATGAAGGCATACAACACCATTCAAAACACAAGCTACTCTTAGCCTATTGAATATTTGGGGTAATTGAAGGTAATTTCTTGGTAATTATCATCAAATAGTTTCAAAGTATGATCTGCATCATCAAGAAATTGAGAAGATAGTAGAATACCATTGGAAGGCAACCATGGATTATTCTTGTAAAGCCAATGGGTAAAATAGGAGTCTTGTAGCATCTTATGCCACCATTTGCATAAGATCAAATTTGGAAGGGAAAGATATGAAAAAATCTTGGAAAGCATATCCCTTGGTAGTTCATCATTTTTAGTTTGGTCATCCATTTCCATTGTAGGAAGAAAATCCAACTTCTTATTCTTGTTTTGTGAATTACGCTTCTTTTTTGATTTCCTGTTCCAGTTGAATTATTATTCGGTTGCTCGGCTTTCGTCTTAACTGGTACAGAACTTTAATCACCTAACAAGCTTGCTTTGCATCCCAACAGCTCCATGTGCAGACATCAACTACAGAGTGCTCGATGGATTCAAAGACCCATTGCTAACAAGGAAAAATCTCTAGTTCTACCAGATTTTACTGGTTTGAATTATCTGTAAGCTTTGATTAGGGAGACTCGAGTAGCGCATCCAGTTCTCTGGCCCATCTTCGCTTGAGGGGAGGCCATCTTTTAAACTTTTCCTTGCTCTGTAGAATGCCGTCATCACCAATTAACATTTGTCCAACCTGCAAGAAATCAAAAATGAACAATACATATATAGGCTTCTCTCTGCTTTTGTTGTGTCATAGTAAATTATGTTACAAGATACAACGCAAAGTCTTCTTCAAATAAGCTTAACATTTCCAATTAAACCCAAAGCTTTATGTACTGAGAATTAAAAAGATGGACCAATAAACTATAAAGAAAGTTTCCTTTTAGTAATGTTTACATGATATAAACGCAAATTGCTTATCGTATAATTCGCATAATAGACTTGCCATTGGCCTAGGGTGAGAACAAGAGGACGAAACAGCCGAGCTTATTCCCTCTGCACTCCCAGAGAAAAGCAGAATATGTTATGCTTTGAGTTAAAACAGAAGGAGAGTGCCCTGCTTCTGCCAGTAAAGGTTTCTTCCTCAGTCAAGGTATAAATATTTTCTTCAGCAGAAGCAACTGTCTTTTTTTCTTTTTCTTTTTGGAGAATGTAGAATGAAAGAATTAAGAGAAGTTCCGAACATTGTGATTCTTAAGTCACTAGATTTTCTTTTCATTGGTTATAATCAACACTCCTTAATCAGTGAAGTTTTAAATATTCCGATTGTTCCATCACACATTAGCTCATAGAATAAGAGAAGCATGAATACATAAGACACCAGAAGAAGGCAAAAATTGCAGCAAAAACACATTTCTTCTTTTAAATGGTTACTATCAACATTTCTGTTATTATGACTAAAATTGGCTATTTTCCGACTAAAGTTCCAGTTGCTTGCCTGGCTCAGTGAAGGCCGATCAGCTGAGGATTGTTGTATGCATAAAAGAGGCGACTATGAGAATCTGACTAAGCTGTTCAGAGTCTCATAGGCATCTTCGAGTGATGGATTGACTATCTCATTATGTTTCTTGCTGAGAAGCAAAGGTTTAGCCTGCAAAGTTGTTTGGTTTCAGTTTATCCTACAAATCTGATTGATACTTGGAACATTAATAGGCAACCTGTATTACTACATCTGCAATTGAGTAATTGAAGGGGAGTTGAGATGATTACATACCCACATCATAACACTATTACGAGATTCATCCAAAGCTGGACGCCCAGAAATGAGCTCCAACGGCAACACACCAAAAGCATATACATCAGTTTTTCCATCCACAATGCCATGCATAAAGAACAGAGGTATCTGCCATTAACATGTAAGATGAAAGTTACAACACGGGATCCTTATCGCATATTTACAATAGGTAAACCTTAGGTTATCACATTCGCAATGTTTGGATGTTTGACATGTACTAAATTGTCATTCTGATGTCATTTCCTCTTGAGATCCTCTGGTCAACCTTTTCACTACGGGTGTTCATGGTTCGGTTTGGATCGATTTTTTCCTAAATAGAAATCAAACCAAGTTATTCGGTTCTTCAAATATTGGAACCAAACCAAACCAATTAAGTCGGATTTTTATCGATTCGGTTTTTGTCGGTTTTTCGGTTTTTTCAGTTATTTATCGGGTTTTTTCTTAATATATGAAACATACACTACCAAACGCATATTCCGGCGAGTACATTTTCAACATAACACTATCAAATCAATTGCTCTTTGAGTAATCTATCTTTTACCAAGATATATTGATAATAATTGAATCAAATACTGATGAATAATTTAATTACTCAATTAAAAATCGATTATTTTTAACATGAAATAAATTTGTGTACTTAGCAAAAGAAAACTACCAATCAAACTAGAATATAAAAGCAAAGAATTAGATTATTATAATAGCAAAAAACTAGACTAAAAATACAAATGACTAATATGTACCATAAAATTTTAGAAACTTTATATAAAAATATACATATATATATAGGTGTAATAATAAATTTAAATAGCTACTTCTATAGTCGGTTTGGTTCGGTTTTGTTCGGTTATTTTTTGATTAAAACCGAAACCAAATCAAATTTGATCAGTTTTTAAAATTCAAAACCAAAACCAAACCTAAAAAGTATCGGTATTTTTGGTCGGTTTGGTTCGGTTTCAGTTTGGTTCGGTTTTTCGAATTTTTATGAACACCCCTACTTTTAACTACCATAGGTTGGCCATCTTTGATATCCCTTGTATACTTCAGAATAACCTCCCTCACCAATCAAGTTTTCTTCCAAAATGAGAACAAAAGATTAGGAAAAATACTTAATTATATACACTTCCACATTTGAGAGAAACAAACTAGCTCAGTCAGTTGAAACCTGTGAGAGTTGAAAATTAAGTACTATGAAGCTCAAAATTATATTTCCACTTATTTTCAAAGCAGTATTGCAAATCAGTATCTAGATGGGGAGCAGGCAGCAATGGCATGCTCGGCCGCGCACTCTTCCACTTTTTTCTTTTGGATAGTGTTTTTATGGAAGGCAGTGAAGGTAGCGAAGGCATGCTAGGATGGAACATATGCAAATGTATGGACGGCACTTTCTTTAGTCGTTTTATGAATCCTTGCTAACCATCGGAATCTGAAGTGCTAGGCTTGGAAGTCATAGATATAAATTAGACGATTGCTTGAAAACCACTGATTTAATTAAGTTTCAGAAACTCAAGCAGATATTCCACAAAGATTTTACAGGCATACAAACAAGGGAAAGGCTTCTTCCACTATTTTTGTCCAGCTTCATTCAAATCACACGCCCGTAATTAGTTTGAAAACTATATTTTCTGATCTGCCTGCAGCCTAATTTAGGAAATTAGGCAAAATCAGAAACTGAATTGAAGTCCATGCCTAAAAATTCAATTGTTGTCAAAGAAAACTGACAAAATCATTTCTTGTTTTAACCCAATATAGCAAAAGTTAATGTATTTCTAGCTTTATTATTATCCCCCATCCCTGCCTGAATTCTATCACATGACAGTGATCCAGATAAAGGAGATGTAAAAATAACAACAACACCCCAATATAATCCCACTAGTGGGATCTGGGGAGGGTAGTGTCTACGCAGATCTTACCCTACCGCGGGGTAGAGAGGCTGTTTTCGATAGACCCCTCCCTCCCTCCAAGAACTTACCCACCTTGCTCTTGGGTGACTCGAACTCACAACCTCTTGGTTGGAAGTGAAGGGCGCTAACCAATAGAGCAACCCACTCTTGTCAGAATCTAACTGATTTAACTGATGTAAATAAATATTCATATATCAAGGATCTAACTGATTTGGGATTAAGAGGTGGTTGATCTGATAAGATATATATATAATGACCCAGATATGACTTCCATAATATATATACAGATACACAACAGAGAGAGCACATACAGAGCCTTATGGGTGTGGCAATAAAACCCTATTAGCAACAATCTGGTTTAGAAGATCTTCCAGAAACAGAAAAGAATTGAAACAGGAAATAGTAGCCAGAATCAAATTAATGGGGCTGCCCATTTCCTATTTAGCCAATAGAGAGAACATTATGAAGTAACAAACAGAAAATCAAAATAATCATAACAAGTGAAATTGAGAATATATATCATGGTATACGGCTTGTACACAGGGATCTCCCCAATTGTTAATAAAATCATTTACCTTATTAAAAAATATATATACCATGGAATGTTCAAGAATAATTTCCAAGGATCCTCACACAAAGAACCCAAAAGCCAAATAAACCAAACACAGGGGTGATCATTAAGCTTCCTCCATAGACTTGCCAGTATAATATAGTATCATGTGTTCATGTGCTCAATTGGAACATGCCTTAGTATGAAATACAATGACAAGTTTAAGGGGTTGTCGATATATTCCGCCTATATTCTGTATCTATCTCTGTGTATACTATGTTTGACTACACTGCATCTGGACCGATATGAAAATGGGTGCAGTTTAGAATCTTTGCACTGCACCTGGTTCATACTGCAAAGAATTTCAGTGCTGACGAGAGCCTTACTTTAAAGCAGTAAAAGATATCAATTACGTTTGTGGAACAAGAGATCTCCAACTTCTGCATTAATTTTCTCCTCCTGAGTTAATCTAAGTAGATGTTTGATTCTATGATTTAATGATATCAAATACAGTAATTGTTTCATATCAAAAAATAAAGACGAAGAAGGTATGATATTGTGACCCTAAGTGGCGGGGGCTGTAGTGACAATTAATATAGTAGTTTTGTCAACCCCAGATATGCAATTAACTTTTCTCCAACAGAGTGCAGTGGATCAGTCAGTAAGAAAGTTTTCTATAACTTTACTCTCAGCAGCAATAGCTTTACCTGACTACTCGGAAGAGTAGATGCACTATAACTGGTGGCACTTAAACTGCAAGATATCCAGTAGAAGGCGATGATTGAAAACAACAGAACTATCCCTTCATCCTTGCATTACCTTATTCAAAAATAGACCCTCAATTGGGATGAATGTATTTCATTAACTAAAATTTATTCATCCCAACAATTCTACACAAAAGAAGTTGTCCATTATAGACCAACCTTTGAGCTGAAGACAAAAGTGCTGCACTTTTAGATTAAACAAACATCAGAGATATTTATTTATGCATCCCAAAATTGAGCAAAGAAAGAATCCAATTAGATTTCTTCAGAAGAAGAAACAAACAGCTTGTGATCCTGTTTCAAGGCCTGACATCGAGCCATGCCAGCTTGAGGTTGAAGAATATACTGAAGATCTGTCATCAAGCATGCCTCTTGTTGAGAAAGAAATGGAATGTCTCCTTGGAGATAGTGGTCTTATAGTTGCAAAAATCAGCACCGAAAAAGTGCTTTTTTTAAATGTACTTTTTGGCGAGAAACTGATTCGAATTGTATTTTTGTCAAGTGTTTTTCAAAAAAATGTTTTTGGAGAGAACTATTTTTTTCTGCTTCTCCAAAACTGATTCTGTTTCTCCTCAAAAGCACTTTTTATTCTTACAAAAATTTGGCCAAACACTTCAACTTTAAAAAAAGGAACACTTTTTTGGGGGAAAAAAACAGGCTACTAGTGACCTTAAAGGAGACACAGATGCTGAAATACTTGGAAGGAACCAGGAGGAGTAAGACTTGGGGTATTAGGTAAAGATAAAAGTGTAGGGTTAAGTTACAGAACGTAAAGTGTTCCGTAGATTAAAAGCTGCATTGCCACAGGTCATTGACAATGTCACAGCACAGACAGCGTTGGGTTTTAGAGCTTACTTTCTGACTCGGCATCTCTGAATATGAACGTCCGCTCTCTGTTGACTGGATCTGAGCAGGTGGCAGGGAAACATCTTCATCTGATAATTTAAACTAGCTTGGTTAAGTAAAACTTGTTCCTTAACCTTGCTTTAAAGTGTTGGAAATGACACCGAAAAATAACAACAATAACAATGCTACTTAAATATTATTTGTAAGCAGATACACGAATTGGCTTAAGTCGTGCTGGGTACTGTCCTAAAAAATTATTTCAGCAATGTGAAATGTTTCCACACGATTAAACAAGTTCATCTCTATTTATTTAGAAGATACAGAAATCAGTAAAATTAAATATTACAAACTCAGCTATTTAAAAGGAAAAATAACATTGTATAGCCGCTATAAAAATAATAGCCAAAATAATGTATAAAATTTATATATTTTTTGTATATATATATATTTTGTATTTATATATAAAATTATACAAGTTTTATACACTTTTTCGGCTATCAGTTGTAAATAGTTTCTGACGCGGGCTAAAAATAATAATACCTCAATTTAAAAGAGGGAAACAAAAAAATCAAACTACTAAACTTTGAGAAGGAAAAACAATAAAAGAAAGCTGATGAACACCGAAATTAGAAGGAAAGAAGTAGAAGGATTTGTTTGTCTTGCCAAATTATGATTTTCCTGTCCAATTGAGAGCCTATTTATAGGTACATGTGCATGAATTTAAGGGAAAAGAACGTAGAAAAGTGCATTGCCACTTTTCAAAAGCATTTTGCCATATTTCTCATATATTGTAGAAGGCCTGCCACTCCATGTTTAAGACACTTGTCAACAAGAGACTTTAAAATATTGTCGCATGTAAAAACTCTTTACATGCATATTGACACTTGGACTCATTTATTTTGAAAATACTAGCACAT
Source organism: Nicotiana tomentosiformis (assembly GCF_000390325.3). Classification (NCBI taxonomy): domain Eukaryota; kingdom Viridiplantae; phylum Streptophyta; class Magnoliopsida; order Solanales; family Solanaceae; genus Nicotiana; species Nicotiana tomentosiformis. The sequence goes on along the minus strand of NC_090820.1, from coordinate 33,929,566 downwards.
AAAGTGTTCAGAGATAATATACCTTTCAGTTTAAAGAATTATCAGAGTTAATTATTTTCTCTAACCTCCGTTTACCCCAAATAGAAGAAGAAGTTCCCAGTACATATGCTAGGAGAAATCAAAAGGGGAGAGGAAATGACTCAAGTATCGTAGAGTTAGACTACATTGACTACGTTTGAGAAAAGATGCATAAAAGATTCTCAGATAATATAACCTTTAAATCCTTAGACTAATAATAGACAGCTTCATGTGACCAAATATCTCGTGAAAAGACAAAAATTCCTATATCTAACAGTTGTGGAGAAATTCCACTCTGATAAACATACATCAGATAGTAAACTCTGGAACAACACAAGACATTCCGACAAAGATATTGAATATGAGCAAATCGCAGATAAAGAATATAGACGTCGAACAATGACCAAAAAGACAAACGTGATCGGTTTTGTCCATTTTTTGTCAAAGCTGGAGCTCCAGCCTGTCAAACACCAAAAAGTGACAGAGTATTAATAAGGATAGTAAATCCTCTACATAGCAAGATTAGGAAGTGGTAGTGTTGCCGGTTTATCCCGAAAAAGTTTCAAACACCCAGAAATTTAATATTACCTTCTTTCGCTTTTAGTTGGAACGTTTTGACTTTTTACGTGACTTAAGAAATAATAAATGAATTGCATAATTTATCATGATATTTATATTAATTGATGCATATTTCATTAGATTTGAGAAAATGATTTAAAATGAGTAATAAATATTGTGGGTGTAACAGAAAAAAAAATTGTCTTCTCTTAATACGTAAAGTGACAAGTAAAAATAAAAATTTATTTTTAATATACATGTCAAGTAAAAGTGAACGGAGGGAGTAGGTCAGTACCCTCACAAGCATTATTTTAGTCCCAGGAATTATATTTTTTGTGTAGTTAATAAACAACAGGGAGATGGAGAAATCCTTCTACTGATTTACCAGGCTATCTTTTTGTAATGACCCAACCGGTCATTTTAACTTTTAGAACCTCGTTCCCTAAAATAAAATTTTTCGTAGGTGCTTGTATTGATTTATGACTTGCGGAGATGGTTGGTTCGAGATTTGGAAGTATTTGGGGTGAAACCGGAACACTTGGTTCCTTAAGTTGGCCTTAAAGTGCTAAGTTTGACTTCGGTCAACATTTTGAAAAAATGACCCCGGAATAGAATTTTGATAATTCCAACAGTTCCGTATGGTGATTTTGGATTTAGGAGCGTGTTCGAAATTTTATTTGGAAGTTCGTAGTTAAATTAGGCTTGAAATGGCTAAAAACAAGAATTTTAAGTTTGGAAGTTTGACCGATGAGTTGACTTTTTGATATCGGAGTCAAAATCCAGTTCCAAAAGTTTTATAGCTCTGTTATGTAATTTATGACTTGTGTGTAAAATTTGAGGTCAATCGGAGTTGATTTGATAGGTTCCGACATCGAATGTAGAAGTTGAAAACTCTTAGTTTCATTATGCTTGAATTGGGGTATGATTCATGGTTTTAGCGTTGTTTGATGTGATTTAGAGGTTCGACTATATTCGTATAATGTTTTAGGACTTGTTGGTATATTTGGTTGAGGTCCCGAGGGCCTCGGGTGAGTTTCGGATGGTTAACGGATCAAAAGTTGGACTTAAAAAGCTGTTGCAATTTTCCCTTTTACTGTATATTCTGGGCTATGATCGAGCCCCAGATCGAACCCAGATATCGAGCCCACGATCGAGGCCTGAGTCGAAGTCAGGGATGAGGCTCAGTATCGAATCCACGATCGAAAGCAAGGCTCGAGGGCCAGGATCAAGACCTAAGATCGAACTTAATCGAGGTCATGACCATGTCCCAGGCTCGAGGCCTGATCAAGGCCATGATCAGCTCCCAAGATCGAGCTCCCAAGATCGAGCTCCCTGAGATCGAGCTCCCTGAGATCGAGCTCCCGAGATCGAGCTCCCCTGATCGAGCTCCTTGATCGAACTAGACAGAGCTGTAAGTTATAAAAACAGAGGACATTCATCCCATTTGCCATTTTTGATGAACTTGAGCTTGAGCAGAGGCGACTTTTGTCAGATTTTTAAGGAAAAAATATTGGGGTAAGTGATTCTAACTCGGATTTGGTCTACATATACAAGTGTATCAATATTTTCACCATAAATTAGTGTTTTGAGATTTAAATTTGGAAAATTTTTAGAAATCTCATAAAAATAAATTTTTGAGATTTCGGTATCGATTCGGAGTCGTATTTGAGTGAAACTGGTATGGTTGGACTCGTAATTGAATGGGTTATCAGATTTCGTAACTTTTGCCGGATTTTGAGACGTTGGCCCCACGAACGAATTTTTAATTAATTTCAGGATTTTTATTAAAAATGTAGTATTTTCTTATAGAATTGATTCTTATAATTTTTAGTGATTGTATCAAATTATTTTGGATAGATTCGAGGCAGACAGAGTTGGATAATCGTGAAAAAGGCCTTATAGTGGATTAATTGGAGCAAGACGAGGTAAGTCTCTTGTCTAATCTTGTGAGGGGAAAATTACCCCATAGAGATTAAATTGAATAATTGTTGCTAATTGCGGGGGCTACGTACGCACGAGGTGACGAGAGTCCGTGCGTAGCTACTATTAATGCTAAAGTCCGGGTAGTTTAAGACTCAAAGCATGAATTACTTGTGTGAATTGTATTTTTTATTAATTAAAATAATTGATATATATATTGTGAATTGTTATGAAAAGTAGAAAAATATGAAATTTTCATATGCTTAATTTTTTTTAAATCAATTAATTATTAAAAGAAATTATTCTCCTCCCAAATTCATCTTATAATAAATATACTCTCCTTCCGGAGGAACATAAGAAAATGTCCTCCTTTCTTGTGGAGCGGGCCGAACACCTCGGCAGGATAGATGCATCTATGAATCGCGCCGCACGTCCATCGGCAGTGTACACGACACTCTGGATCGGGCCGTACGTCCTCGGCAGAAATCGTGCTTAATAATAATAATTACACGATACTTTAATAATTTATTTCAGCTTGTGAAGCTAATTAATAAATTAAAAAATCCTTAAAATTTAATGAATTATTATTCTTGCTTGTTAAGGAATTAATTGTTACTCCTGTAAATGAGGTTTAATTGATAAATTGGAAATTATTTGAATTGAAGGAATTTAATTAATATATTGAGAATTGCTACATTTGAAGGAATTTGATTATTTCTGTTGATTAAATAAATTATTGTAAATTCTGTAAATCATGCTGATTTAAATATCCTAGTTTTATTTCAGTTATTATTATTGACCCATAGTGAGTGTCAAAGTAGGTCATCTCGTCTCTACCACTTCGAGATTAGGCTTAATATTTACTGGGTACACGTTGTTTACGTACTCATACTACACTTGCTGCACATTTTGTGCAGGATCTGAGATATGTACTAGCGGAGGACCTATCATCACATACCCACGTCATCCCGAGGCATAGTGGTGAGCTGCCTTTCTGAGCCGTTCTGCAGCTACCAGTGTCTCTTCTTATATTTATATTCTGTTTATTTTATTTCAGACAGTATTTGGAGTTTTTTATAATCTACTAGATGCTCATGCACTTGTAACATCGGGTCTTGGCACACACACATTGATAGAAGTTGGTATTTTATTATTTTTTTGGAATAAAAGTTTAACCAATGTACGTTTGACTTATTAGTTGGCTTGCCTAGCTGTAGTGTGGGGCGACATCACGACCTATGGGTGAAATTGGGTCGTGACAATATAGTATCAGAGCACTTGGTTCACGTAGGTCTCACAAGTTATGAGAAGACCTAATAGAGTCTTGTGGATCAGTACGGAGACGTCAGTACTTATCTTCGAGAGGCTATATGGTGTTAGGAAACTACCTTTCTTCATATTCCATCGTGCAATTGATGTAGTACTAAATATCCTTCTCTTATTCTCTCAGTGATGGTGAGAACACGCTCTAATGAGATTCCAGACCAGGGAAGAGCTACTCCCCCAGTTGCTAGAGGGCGAGGACGTCCCAGGACTGTTCCAGTTATGCCGCCAGTGAATCCAGCAGAGAATCCCATTATTGAGGAGCAGGGTGAGGTGCCTGTGGCAGAGCCAGCTCCGGTGGACTTCACATCTGCACCAGGATTTCAGGATGTCATGGGTCGTATGTTGCGATTCATGGACAATATGACTCAGGCCGGTTTATTTTCGGCAGACCCAGCCACATCTCAGGCGGGCGGGGGAGCACAGACCCCTACCGTGCAGGCTCATGGACAGGCAGTTGCTGTATATCAGACCCAGGGTGCACTATCCGTGGGTGGAGTCCAGCCAGTGGCAGCAGCTACACCTGAGCCCAGGCCAGCTGTAGCCGCCGATCCTCAGAAACTATTGGACAGATGGACTAGACTACATCCTCCTGTCTTCGGGGGTGAGCGACACGAGGATCCACATGATTTCATTGATCGTTGCAAGGATAGACTGTACAACATGAGGATATTGGAATCCCATGGGGTTGATTTCGCTACTTTTCAGCTAGAGGGTAGAGCCCGTAGATGGTGGAAGTCTTATGCTCTTGGCAGACCAGCAAATTTTCCTCCCATGACTTGGGATAGGTTCACCCGTATCTTCTTGGATAGGTATATTCCACCCTCCTAGAGGAAAGAGTTGCGGTTTCAGTTTGAGCAGCTCCAACAGGGTCAGATGTCAGTGACTGATTATGAGGCGAGGTTTTCTGAATTATCTCGTCATGCACTAATGATACTCCCTACTGAGGCGGAGAGAGTGCGAAGGTTTATAGCCGGTTTACATACTGGTATTCAGGCCACTATGGCTCAAGAGGTTGAGATGGGTACTTCTTATGAGCGAGTTGTGGAGATAGCCCGGAGGATTAAGGATGTACGTCTGTGGAGCCGAGAGTACATTATGAGAGATAAGCGGTTCAGGTACTCTGGAGAGTTCAAAGGTGCTCCGTCCGGGGGCAGAGGTCAGTTCGTGAGGGGGCAGTCCAGCAGACCCCCATATCCAGCACCACCACCTCCTCGAGGTGCTCCAGTACGACCTTATTTCAGTGTTATACCAGAGAGTTCTTATTGCCCACCAGCTATTCAGGGTTCTTTCCGTGGGTATTCAGGTCCCCAGGGCCAGACACTTAGTCAGCAGCCCATCGCACCGAAGAGTTGTTACGAGTACAGGGATCCCAGTCACATGCGGAGGTTTTGCCCCAGGCTTCTAGGTAGACCAGTACAGCAAGGTCAGCAGCTTATGCTTACCAGACCAGTTGCTCCACCAGTAGTCTGACCACCGAGAGGCGGAGGACAGGTGGGTAGGGGTCGTCCTAGAGGTGGAGGTCAGCTAGGCAGAGGCCAGACAGTTGGCGCTCCAGCTCGGTTCTATGCTTTTCCGTCTTGACCAGATGCAGAGGCCTCAGATGCCGTGATTACAGGTATTATTTCTGTTTGTGGCAAAGATGCCTCAGTATTATTTGATCCAGGATCTACGTATTCATATGTGTCATCTCTATTTGCTCCATTCCTGGGTGTTTCTCGTGAGTCCTTGAGTACTCTTATTTATGTGTCCACTCCTGTGGGCGATTCTATTGTTGTGAATCGGATCTACCGGTCCTGTATTATTACATTCTGTGGTTATGAAACTAGAGCAGATCTCCTATTGCTTGAGATGATCGATTTTGAAATTATTCTGGGTATGGACTGGTTATCTCCATATCATGTTATTCTAGATTGTCATGCCAAGACTGTTACCTTGGCTATTCCAGCATTGCCTAAGCTGGAGTGGAAGGGTTCTCCTGTTAGTTCATTTAATCGAGTTATTTCTTTTATAAAGGATCAACACATGGTTGAGAATGGTTGTTTGGCTTATCTAGCCTCTGTTCGGGATATTACTGCAGAGACTCCGGCTATTGATTCAGTGCCTATAGTTCGGGAGTTCCCTGATGTATTTTCGTCAGATCTTCCAGGTATGCCACCTGATCGTGATATTGATTTCTGTATTGACTTGGCTTCAGATACCCAGCCTATATTTATCCCACCATATCACATGGCTCCGAAAGAATTGAAAGAATTGAAAGAACAGCTTGAAGAGTTACTAGCCAAAGGGTTTGTCAGACCGAGTGTATCGCCTTGGGGTGCACCAGTATTATTTGTGAAAAAGAAGGATGGAACAATGCGGATGTGTATTGATTATCACCAATTGAACAAAGTCACTATTAAGAACAAGTACCTGAGAACAAGTATATGTTGCCGCGTATTGATGATCTATTTGACCAGTTGCAGGGTGCTAGGGTACTCTCTAAGATCGACTTGAGGTCGGGGTACCATCAGTTGAAGATTCGGGATTCGGATGTTTCGAAGACTGCTTTTCGGACTAGATATGAGTTTCTGGTGATGTCCTTCGGTTTAACTAATGCCCCAGCAGCGCTTATGGATCTGATGAACAGGGTATTCATGCCATATATTGATTCGTTTGTCATTGTCTTCATTGATGACATATTAATCTGTTCGCGCAGTAAGGAGGAACATGAACAACATATGAGAGTAGTGCTTCAGACATTGCGGGAACAAAAGCTATATGATAAGTTCTCTAAATGTGAGTTTTGGCTAGAGTCTGTTGCATTTTTGGGACATATTGTATCGGGCGAAGGTATTAAAGTTGATCCCAAAAAGATTGAGGCAGTTCAGAATTGGCATCGTCCCATTTCGGCAACTGAGATCAGGAGTTTTCTGGGTTTAGCAGGTTATTATCATCGGTTCGTGGAAGGTTTTTCATCTATTGCAGCACCTTTGACCAAATTAACCCAGAAGGGTGTTCAGTTCCGATGGTCCGATGATTGTGAGTCAAGCTTTCAGAAGCTCAAGACAGCACTGACTACAGCACCCGTGTTAGTGTTACCATCTGGTTTGAGAATATATACAGTGTATTGCGACGCGTCACGCGTTGGCTTGGGTTGTGTATTGATGCAGGAAAGGCGAGTTATTGCATATGCTTCACGTCAGCTGAAGCCCCACGAGAAGAATTATCCAGTACATGATTTGGAGTTAGCTGCGATTGTTCACGCTCTAAAGATTTGGAGGCATTATCTTTATGGGGTGTCTTGTGAAGTTTACACTGATCATCGCAGTTTGCAGCATTTGTTCAAGCAGAGGGATCTAAATTTGAGGCAGCGTAGATGGCTGGAGTTACTAAAAGATTATGATATTACTATCTTGTATCATCCGGGCAAAGCAAATGTGGTTGCAGATTCCTTGAGCAGGAAGGCGGAGAGTATGGGTAGTTTGGCTTTCATTTCAGCAGAGGAAAGGCCATTAGCCTCAGATATTCAATCCTTGGCTAACAAACTTGTGAGGCTAGATATTTCAGAGCCCAGCCGAGTTCTTGCATGTGTGGTGGCCCAATCTTCACTATTTGAGCAGATCAAGGCTCGCCAGTATGATGACCCATACTTGATGGTTCTTCGTGAAACGGTACTACGAGGTGGTGCCAAAGAAGTTCCTATTAGAGCGGATGGTGTTCTGCGACTGCAGGATCGTCTATGTGTTCCTAATGTGGATGGACTGAGGAAAAAGATCCTGGAAGAGGCACACAGTTCTCGGTATTCTATTCATCCAGGTGCTACTAAGATGTATCGTGACTTGAGGCAACATTATTGGTGGCGGCGAATGAAAAAGGACATAGTTGAGTATGTATCTAGGTGTCTAAATTGCCAAGAAGTTAAATATGAGCACCAGAGGCCAGGTGGCCTACTTCAGCAGATGACTATACCATAGTGGAAATGGGAACGAATTACTATGGACTTTGTAGTTGGGTTGCCGCGGACCTTGAAGAAGTTTGATGCAGTTTGGGTGATTGTTGACAGGTTGACTAAGTCGGCACATTTTATTCCTGTTGTGACTACGTATACTTCATGGAGGTTGGCCCAGATTTATATTCAGGAGATAGTTTGGTTGCACAGTGTGCCAATTTCCATCATATCAGATAGAGGCCCTCAGTTTACTTCACATTTCTGGAGAGCAGTATAGAGTGAGTTGGGGACTCGTGTAGAGCTCAGCACAACCTTTCATCTGCAGACCGATGGACAGTCAGAGAGGACAATTCAGATTTTGGAGGATATGCTTAGGGTATGTGTGATCGACTTTGGAGGTCAGTGGGATCGTTTCCTGCCTTTGGCCGAGTTTGCTTATAATAGCAGTTACCAATCCAGCATCGAGATGGCTCCATTTGAGGCTTTATATGGTCGGCAATATCGTTCACCTATCGGATGGTTTGAGCCAGGTGAGGCTAAGTTATATGGTACTAATTTGGTAAGGGATGCTTTGGAAAAGGTAAAGTTGATTCAGGAGCGACTTCGTACAGCACAGTCCAGACAAAAGAGTTACGCGGATCAGAAAGCGCGTGATATATCATTTATGGTAGGTGAAAAAGTTCTCTTGAAGGTTTCGCCGATGAAGGAAATTTTGAGATTCGGGAAAAAGGGCAAGTTGAGCCCAAGGTATATAGGCCCATTTGAGGTGTTGAAACGAGTTGGGGAGGTTGCTTATGAGCTTGCATTGCCTCCCAGCCTATCGGGAGTTCATCCGGTTTTTCACGTATTTATGCTCCGGAAGTATCATGCCGACCTATCACATGTGTTAGACTTCAGCATAGTTCAACTAGATAATAGCTTGGGTTATGAAGAGGATCCAATTGCCATTGTTGATAAACAGGTTCGCCAGTTGAGGTCCAAGAGGACTTTTGCAGTAAAAGTCCAGTGGAGGGGCCAACCAGTCGAGGAAGCGACTTGGGAGGCCGAGGAAGACATGCGGAGCAAATATCCACACTTATTCAGCACTCCACGTACAATTCTAAACCCATTCGAGGACGAACGTTTGTTTAAGAGGTGAATGTAATGACCCAACCGGTCATTTTAACTTTTAGAACCTCGTTCCCTAAAATAAAACTCCCTGTAGGTGTTTGTAATAATTTATGACTTGCGGGGATGGTTGGTTCGGGATTTGGAAGTGTTTGGGGTGAAACTGGAACACTTGGTTCCTTAAGTTGGCCTTAAAGTGCTAAGTTTGACTTCGGTCAACATTTTGAGAAAATGACCCCGGAATAGAATTTTGATGATTCCAACAGCTCCGTATGATAATTTTTAACTTAGGAGCGTGTTCGGAATTTTATTTGGAAGTCCGTAGTTAAATTAGGCTTGAAATGGCTAAAAACAAGAATTTAAGTTTGGAAGTTTGACCGATGAGTTGACTTTTTGATACCGGAGTCGGAATCCAGTTCCAAAAATTTTCATAGCTCCGTTTTGTAATTTATGACTTGTGTGTAAAATTTGAGGCCAATCGGAGTTGATTTGATAGGTTCCGACATCGAATGTAGAAGTTGAAAACTCTTAGTTTCATTATGCTTGAATTGGGGTATGATTCATGGTTTTAGCGTTGTTTGATGTGATTTAGAGGTTCGACTATATTCGTATGATGTTTTAGGACTTGTTGGTATATTTGGTTGAGGTCCCGAGGGCCTCGGGTGAGTTTCGGATGGTTAACGGATCAAAAGTTGGACTAAAAAAGTTGTTGCAATTTTCCCTTCTACTGTATATTCTGGGCTATGATCGAGCCCCAAATCGAACCCAGATATCGAGCCCATGATCGAGGCCTGAGTCGAAGTCAGGGACGAGGCTCAGTATCGAATCCACGATCGAAGGCAAGGCTCGAGGGCCATAATCGAAGGCAAGGCTCGAGGGCCAGGATCAAGACCCAAGATCGAACTTGATCGAGGCCATGACCATGTCCCAGGCTCGAGGCCTGATCGAGGCCATGACCAGCTCCTAAGATCGAGCTCCCAAGATCGAGCTCCTTGATCGAGCTCCCAAGATCGAGCTCCCTGAGATCGAGCTCCCGAGATCGAGCTCCCCTGATCGAGCTCCTTGATCGAACTAGACAGAGCTGTAAGTTATAAAAATAGAGGACATTCGTCTCATTTGTCATTTTTGACGAACTTGAGCTTGAGCAGAGGCGACTTTTGTCAGATTTTCAAGGGAAAAATATTGGGGTAAGTGATTCTAACTCGGATTTGGTCTACATATACAAGTGTATCATTGTTTTCACCATAAATTAGTGTTTTGAGATTTAAATTTGGGAAATTTTTAGAAATCTCATAAAAATAAATTTTTGAGATTTCGGTATCGATTCGGAGTCGTATTTGAGTGAAACTGGTATGGTTGGACTCGTAATTGAATGGGTTGTCAGATTTCATAACTTTTGCCGGATTTCGAGACGTGGGCCCCACGAACGAATTTTTAATTAATTTTGGAATTTTTATTAAAAATGTAGTATTTTCTTATAGAATTGATTCCTATAATTTTTAGTGATTGTATCAAATTATTTTGGATAGATTCGAGCCAGACAGAGTTGGATAATCGTGGAAAAGGCCTTATAGTGGATTAATTGGAGCAAGACGAGGTAAGTCTCTTGTCTAATCTTGTGAGGGAAGAATTACCCCATAGGGATTAAATTGAATAATTGTTGCTAATTGCGGGGGCTACGTACGCACGAGGTGACGAGAGTCCGTGCGTAGCTACTATTAATGCTAAAGTCCGAGTAGTTTAAGACTCAAAGCATGAATTACTTGTGTGAATTGTATTCTTTATTAATTAAAATAATTGATGTATATATTGTGAATTGTTATGAAAAGTAGAAAAATATGAAATTTTCATATGCTTAATTTTTATTTAAATCAATTAATTGTTAAAAGAAATTGTTCCTCCCAAATTCATCTTATAATAAATATACTCTCCTTCCAGAGGCACATAAGAAAATGTCTTCCTTTCTTGTGGAGCGGGCCAAACGCCTCGACAGAACAGATGCATCTATGGATCGCGCCGCACGTCCCTCGGCAGTGTACACGACACTCTGGATCGGGCCGTACGTCCTCGGCAGAAATCGTGCTTAATAATAATAATTACACGATACTTTAATAATTTATTTCAGCTTGTGAAGCTAATTAATAAATTGAAAAATCCTTAGAATTTAATGAATTATTATTCTTGCTTGTTAAGGAATTAATTGTTACTCCTGTAAATGAGGTTTAATTGATAAATTAGAAATTATTTGAATTGAAGGAATTTAATTAATATATTGAGAATTGTTACATTTGAAGAAATTTGATTATTTCTGTTGATTAAATAAATTATTGTAAATTCTGTAAATTATGCTGATTTAAATATCCTAATTTTATTTCAGTTATTATTATTGACTCATAGTGAATGTCAAAGTCGGTCATCTCGTCTCTACCACTTCGAGATTAGGCTTGATACTTACTGGGTACACGTTGTTTACGTACTCATACTACACTTGCTGCACTTTTTGTGCAGGATCTGAGACATGTACTAGTGGAGGACCTATTATCACATACCCACGTTATCCCGAGGCATAATGGTGAGCTGACTTTCTGAGCCGTTCTGCAGCTACCAGTGTCTCTTCTTATATTTATATTTAGTCTATTTCATTTCAGACAGTATTTGGAGTTTTGTATAATCTACTAGATGCTCATGCACTTGTGACACCGGGTCTTGGCACACACACATTGGTAGAAGTTGGTATTTTATTATTTTCTTAGAATAAAAGTTTAACCAATGTATGTTTGACTTATTAGTTGGCTTGCCTAGCTATAGTGTTGGGCGATATCACGACCTATAGGTGAAATTGGATCGTGACACTTTTTCCTCATTAAGTGTCTCCTAAGTGTCTTTCCGAAGGTTTCCAACTGTAATTTTCAAGACAGCAAATCTTTAATAGCAAATAAATCCTAAAGCAATAGTAGGTTTTTTGTACTTTTCCTTTTTAGTAATGCCTTTAATTATAATAATTAGTGTTAATATTCATTTTTACTTTCTTAAATATTTATTTTTATATATTTTTGACATTTCGTTGTGGATCAATGAATTATAATTACTTTTAAGATACTATAAGAAATAAACAAAAAAGATATTAGAGCTCCTAAAAGTAGGCATATAGTTCTTTTAACCCCGTCATCCAGGTTTATATTTATACGGAAAAAGGTTAAAATTGCCCTCGAACTATTGAAAATAACACAAATATATCCTCCGTTTGCTTTTGGTATCAAATATGTCCTTGCCGTCTAAACATTGGACCACTATTGCCCTAAAAACTAACGACTGTCTCATGAGCTTTTATACCTATTTAAATATTATAATCATGTTGACATGGCAGTCCAACATAGAAAAAAAAACCTTCTCCACCCGCAAGAACCCATTTTCTGCATGAGGTTGTTGCATTTCCCGTGAAGGTGTAGTGAAGCACTTCAGGTGACCTACTAGCTAGGCTAGTGAGGAGGGGAAGGATAAGGATTTAGGTGGTGTCCAAAAAGTATTACCTCCGTTCCAGTTTATGTGAACCTATTTTCTCTTTGGTCCGTTCCAAAAAGAATGACCCCTTTTTAAATTTGGAAATAATTTTGCTTAAATTTACAATAAGCTTTTATAACCATATAAATACTCTGGGTCCCTTTTTGAATTGTTTAGGACCACAAATTTTAAAAATCTTTATTTTTTCTTAAACTCCGTACCCAGTCAAACACATAAATTGGAACGGAGGGAGTATATCTTTTTATGAGGTTTTGGGTCTGGGTCCTATTTGCCGAGGGTAGAGTATATTTGAAGATGATCTATTTCTAATGGGTTTTGGAGTTTTTGATGAGAGTTGTTTTTAAAAGGATATATCTCTGCAACTAATTTGTGACCTTTTTGAGTTATGAGCTTGGATAACCAGTCATGGGAGTACTGCAATATGCAGCTTTTGTTGTTCTCCACCATTTTTGTGATGTTTAGATCTCTATTTTTTCCTCTCTTTTTTTGGGTGATAAGATTTCTGATTTTAAGTGATAAAAGTTGGTATTTTATTTCTTGAACAATATACTGAAAATATTTTACAGATTTATGAATCTTAAGAATAGCCCAACTAAAATTCTCATAATAATATTGGTGATTTAATTATTTGGAAGGAGCAACACTTAGATGAGTCAACGAATGAAAATGGAGAAAGAAATTTTAGGCTTGGAGGGCTTTTGTCAAGATGGAGGACCATCTCCTAGGGATAGACTTTTGTTGTCCATATTAGCTCATGTGGCAACCGTTAGTTTTTAGGGCGATAGTGGTCCAATATTTAGACGGCAAGGACATATTTGGTACCAAAAGCAAACGGAGGGTATATTTGAGTTATTTCCAATAGCAATTTTGACCATTTTCCGATATTTATATGAGGACTCAACTTTAGAACAAATTCTTGCGTTGAGCTATTCCCATATTAAGAAGATTATGATAATTTCAATCTATGTTGCAATCCTAAATATTAGAAATTATTACACAGCTCTAATAAAGAATGATCCAAGTAAAAAAAGTTTCACCTAGTTTTAGATTCCTAAATATTAGAAAAATAAATTAATTTATAAGTTTATCCAACTTGAAATTAATACTATATTAAAAAATATAGGTCCATTTGGTTTAAGTGATTAAGTGGGTTATTCCACCACCCCATTACATAAAATCAATACTATATTATAAATAAAAAATACTTATATATACATTCTTTTAATTATCAAGCTCCGGTGTTTGATATGTAAGGGCGCCGTTTGATTCAAGGGATTAGGTGGGTTATTTTATTATCAATTTTAGGATTAAACTTATCTTGTATTTAATGGAGATATTGGCTAAAATCGATAATTATTTTATTTCAAGATCTTGATGTAATTTATCTCATATAAACGGTGAGATATCCCAATTTTGTACTAAATGACCCCTTGATTTAAAAAAATTTAAAATTGTTATACATGAAAATAACACGAAGAAAGTACCAAATTATATTTTTCCCCTTAAAATATTAAATATTAGGCCATTCCCAATCTCCATAATTAAAATTTTGATTTTAGTTTCTTGTTTAAAAGAATGTTGGTAGGGGATGAAGTGAAGTGAAGTAAGAGAAGAAAGAAAATGAGATGAATTGTGAAGAGACTATGCCCCATTTGGTCATAGATTTTGCCAAGTTTTTTCCAAATTATTTTTTGGTAAAACATGTTTGTTTATAGATTTTATTCATGTTTTGGCAGATTGTGAAAGCAAAAATTTCAAATTCCAAAACTAGCTCTAGATCTGTTTTTGGCCCAAAATATTATGTTTGACTTTTTAGCAATTTTAAAAATTACCCCAAATTTTTGTATTTTATAAAAATGCTTACCATCTATTATGACCCAACTAATCCACCAGGTAATTACTATCATTTTCTTTTGGACTGATAGATCTTTTAATATTATTATAATTTGCCAAATTATAATGGCTAGTAATTGTGTTATTAACAGTTGGTATTAAGATATCAGATTATGACTTTAGGATAGTGTATTATGTAGTTTATTATAAAAATAATAATTTTGTGTCAAACTTATCTATGTTCAAGACTATCATTTGTGATAGTAATAATGAATGACATCCGTGAAGGTTCTGCATATACATGATTAGCAAATTTGTTTATTTGCTATTGTTCGATATTTTTGATAGTTTTTAGAACTTATGGGTATAAGTCACATTTCATGCTTTTTCAACAAAAAAAATGAAATATATTTTGAAAAATTATGTCCAGACAAATTTTCATCTTCAAACCAAACTTCACCCAAATTAAATTTTTTAAAATAAATTTGGGAATATATGACCAAACACTAGCTATGTAATTCGTGAGAGATAAGTGTGTGTCATAGTTCTTAATTATGAGTTTCAATGATGAAAAATAATATATCAAATGTGGTGCAGGATTACAAGGAATAAAACAAAGGAATCAAGAAGCAATACCATTCAAGAATAGATTAAGAAAATAATCTATTAACTGGAGCAATGCAAGGGAAAGAATCAATAATTAGAGATGAAAAATGAAGAAGCAGCGAAGATCCAGAAGAAGAACCAATCAATGATTCGATAAATGATTGACGAAAGCTATTACAGGAAAGTCCCAAATCAAAGGGAAACGAGATCGCAAAGGGTTGCACTAGAGATTGTTGAAGCCAGAAATCAAGGGATCTATTGCAAATCACCCAAGTAATGAAAAGATATGCCTAGCAAATGAAAAGCTTGTCAAGACCACAAATCAAAGAAGATCAACGAAAACTTGACTTTATTCTGGGAAAGAATCAATCTATGATTCTTTTCAAGGATCAACTCCCTTGGATTTGCAATCTCTCAAGATTCACGTCATTCAAGAGTCAAGAAGGCCTCACGAAGTATATATATATACATATGTTCTAGACTTGAAGAGGACATACTTTGAACGAACCATTATCATTCCTTTTGAGCTGAATGCCCAGATCTTAAAAGAAAGGTTTCTAGAGGATTCAATAAAAATAAATCTTTCGGAAGCTGGAATAATGAAGACAGTTCGGAACACGGGGAAATAGCAAATCTATGCTTCATGACCATTCTGTAAAACGATATGAACAAATATTCGGGTTGTTGGACTGATGAAGATGCATCAGATGATGAATGCAAAGAAGATAATCAAAATTGTTTCATGGCACGAGGTGAAACAGGCGAGGTAAGATCTTATAACTATGATAGATACATTGAATTGCAGGATATTCTTGACCTTACTCTAAAAGAGTCTCAAAAAATGATGAATGAACTAAGGAGACTAAATAGGGAAAAGAAAGACTGGGAACTCAAGCTTGAAGTATGTGAAATTGAAAGAGATGTACTTCAAGATGAAGTTCAAGAATTGCAAATGTAATTTAATGGCATGCACAAGTCCACCAGTCACAGTTCTGTCAAGTCTAACCAGGCGACTTACAAGTCAACTAGGAAAGGACCGGTTAGAACTGAGTCCACAAGTACTAACACAAGTGGTAGATCAAAAACTGGATTGGCCCCTATGTGTCACTACTATAACAAAATAGGTTTTCAGAAATAAGCTTAATGAAGATGGAAAGGTCGTGAGAAACAAAGCCAGATTAGTAGCCCAAGGCTACTCACAACAGGAAGGAGTCGACTACGATGAAACCTTTGCACCAGTAGCTCGACTAGAGTCTATACAGATTCTTCTTGCATATGCATCATTCAAACGATTTAGACTTTTTTAGATGGATGTCGAAAGTGCCTTTTTAAATGGCTTTATTGATGATGAGGTATATGTAAAACAACCTCCTGGTTTTGAAGACTCAAAGTTCCTTTACCATGTGTATAAGTTGACTAAAGCTTTGTATTGACTCAAACAAGCTCTACGAGCCTAGTACGAAAGGCTTAGTTCATTTCTACTTGATCATGGCTTTACAAGAGGTAAAGTAGATACTACATTATTTATCAAAAGATCATTAGGAGGTAATCTTATTACTCAAGTTTTATGTTGATGATATTATTTTTGGATGTGCTAACCCTCTTTTGTGTAAGGAATTTGCTAGTCTTGTGCAAAGTGAGTTTGAAATGAGCATGACAGGAGAGCTTATATTTTTTCTTGGACTAAAAATTCAACAATCTGAAGAAGGAACGTTTGTGTGCCAGACAAAATATACAAAGAAATTAATTCAAAAGTTTGGCATGAGCAGTGTTAAAGCAATTTATACACCAATAAGCCGGTCAACAAGTCTCGACAAGGACGAAAAAGGAAATCTAGTTGATGAAACTAAATATCGTGGAATGAACAGTTCTTTGCTTTACTTGACTGTCAGTCGACCAGATATTATGTTTAGTGTATGCAAATGTGACAGGTTTCAGTCAGCTCCTAAGGAATCGCATCTGACTGCAGGAAAGAGAATAATTTGTTACCTCATCAGAACTATTTCTTATGGATTATGGTATCCACGTTCTAACAATTTTAAGCTGGAAGGTTTTTCAGATGCTAATTTTGTAGGTGATAAGACAGAAAAAGCACTAGCGGAACATATCAATTACTGTGAAAGACATTAATTTCATGGAAGAGTAAGAAACAAGGCTCAGTTGCATTATCCACAACGGAGGCAGAATATATTGCCATTGGGCAATGTTGTGCATAGTTACTATGGATGTCTCATCAACTAGTGACTATGAACTATTTTTTAAATCCATTCAAATATTTTGTGATAACTCTAGCGTTATATGTCTCTCAAAGAATCTTGTGATTCGTTCTAGGGCTAAGCGTATATATAGACATCAAACATCATTTCATTAGAGATCATGTGCTCAAGAGAGATATATAATTATCATTTGTTGGCACTACTGATCAATTATCTGACATTTTTACTAAGCCTTTACTTGAAGATAGATTCTGCTCCCTAAGAGAACTACTTGGTATTATTTCGCTTGATCATAAAAATTAAGACCTATGTGTTAGTTTTAATTTTTGTGTGTCTAATAATTTTAATTTTATTTTATTTTATCTGTAAGTATGCATTAATTTAGCGCCTCCGATTTTCCTCTCTTTTCCCATCAGTCGCAGCTTTCAAGAAAGGAAAATCAATCATCATGACCCTTCCTGACACCCTTTCCTTTCCTGAACTCAACCGTCAAAATCCCTTATTTTTAATCCCCTGAACCATTCTTCTTTGTCTTCATTGTTCCTATCACTCAGAAACCCTTCCTCAAATTCCTTCAAACCCTTCCTCAAAATCTCTCAATGGCTAAACACTCCAAGAATTCGTGTGCCTCCACTATAAAAAGTACTTGTTCCAAGGGAAAATCCTCTTCTCAACCTCCAAAACAAGTAGACCTAGGGTCTGACCACTCAGAAGGGTTTGCCTCTTCTCAGGCAGAACTATCAGACCACTTTCACCAAATAGGAGAAAAAGCTCTAGGAAAAAGGCCAAGACCCCTATGAATCTTTTACCCCCAAGAAATCCAAAGTAAACCTCTCGAGTTCTCTAGAGTCCGACCTCAATTCCAAATAGGGATTTCTTTGTTGCTCTGAAAGACAAGCCCATTGCTCACAGCAGAGTAATCGACCTTGATGATATGGAGGTTCTCAATTGTAAGGTAAATGATCTGTTTGTTTTTCAAGGATGGTCTAAATCCATCTATGTACCCCCTCCCAAAGTCTATGAACCTTTAGTGAGAATGTTTTATGCAAATATTTGCTCTAGCAAGCATGATAAGTTAGAATCCCTAGTTCTAGAAAAACGCATTGTCCTTGATTGTGCCATATTTGACTCTATTTTTCAGTGTAAGTGCTCCAGTTTTCCTATGTTTTTCAAGAATACTTGGCCTGATGATTTTGATATTTTTTTTGATCAAGCAAAACGTTGTATTGCTGAGTGTCCATCTGATTTCCTTCCTAACCAGTTAGGTCCCAGTGATGTTAGTTTTGAACCCCGAGTTCTGGCCCACATTGTTGCAGCTACTTTTCTTCCTCGTACTGGATCATTCTCCACCTTCTCTGAACGAGATACCTTTCTTGTCTACTATCTTGTGACCAAATTTAAGGTTAAACTATCCTCATGGGTCATAAACTTCATGATTGAGAGTGTTGATGATCCTATCAGATTACCCTATGGTATGGCTATCACCCACATTTTTGAAGCCCATAGTATCTCTACCTCAGAATACCCATTTGTCTATGTTTCAAAGTCCTACAACACTAGAGCCTTCGCCAGTATGGGATATGTGTGTCCTAAGGGTTCCTGGGTAAAGAAACAGGAAAGTGAGGTCAAGAACGTTCAGCCTGATCCTAAGACCAAAGCCTCTGTTTCCCATCATAGTGTAGGTGATCCTGATATTATGGAGAAACTGACTGCTATTGACAACAAGTTGACAATTATCAAGGACCTTCTTGCTGTAACCCAATCCACTATTGGGACATCCATGCAATCTCCATAGAGACTGGGACCGATGTTTCAAAGATAAGGGTCAAAATTCTCAAGCTTGGAAAAAATGTAGTCAAAGCCTTCAAGGAAGTACATGACAAGATTGATGGGGTTGGCAATTTCAGACAATGTCAGCTTTGAACGTCTGAATGAGGCGATTTGCAACATTCTTACTTATTTCTTGCGTCGTTAGTTGTAGAAGTTTCAAACAATCTCTTTTTGCTATTTTGCTGTTTTGGACTGGATAACCAGTCGCTGGATAATTTTCTTTATTTTTGCTAAACCCGGCATGCCAATAATTTGCAAATATTTGCCTATGATGTGTTTGTTTCTACTTAATTTCAACTGTATATATGCATATCCCCTCTTTACTGATGTAAAAAAGGGGGAGAAAGAAGTTGTACATTGCAGGACAGATAGCAACTCATGTTGAGGGGAAGTCGACTTAAGTATATGCAGCTCTTGTTGAAGGGGAGTCGACAGACGTATATGCAGCACCTGTTGAGGGGGAGTCGACTACAGGGAAGTAAACTGTTGTTTATATATATATATATATATATATATATATATATAAATGGGGAGATTGTTAATTATGAGTTTCAATGATGAAAAATAATATATCACATGTGGTGGAGGATCACAAGGAATAAAATAAAGGAATCAAGAAGCAATACCATTCAAGAATAGATTAAGGAAACAATCTATTAACAGGAGCAATGCAAGGGAAAGAATCAATGATTAAAGATGAAAAAGGAAGAAACAACTAAGATACGGAAGAAGAATCAATCAATGATTCGATAAATGATTGACGAAAGCTATTACAGGAAGGTAAGGGAAACGAGATCGCAAATGTTGTACTGGAGATCGTTGAACCCAGAAATCAAGAGATCTATCGCAAATCACACAAGTAATGAAAAGATATGCCTAGCATATGAAAAGCTTGTCAAGACCATAAATAAAAGAAGATCAACGAAAACTTGACTTTATTCTGGGAAAGAATCAATCTATGATTCCTTTCAAGGATCAACTCCCTTGGGTTTGCAATCTCTCAAGATTCACGTCATTCAATAGTCAAGAAGGCCTCACGAAGTATATATATACATATGTTCTAGACTTGAAGAGAACATAAATGAATTGATAAACTTCAATCACTGAAAGAGAATACCCTTGGAATAAACAACAATTAAATTGTTGATTCGATAAATGATTGACGAAAGCTATTACAGTAAGGTAAGGGAAACGAGATCGCAAAGTGTTGTACTGAAGATCTTTGAACCAAAAAATCAAGGTATCTATCACAAATCACGCAAGTAATGAAAAGATATGCCTAGCATATGAAAATCTTGTCAAGACCACAAATCAAAGAAGATCAACGGAAACTTGACTTTATTCTGGGAAAGAATCAATCTATGATTCCTTTCAAGGATCAACTCCCTTGGGTTTGCAATCTCTCAAGATTTACGTCATTCAAGAGTCAAGAAGGCCTCACGAAGTATATATATACATATGTTCTAGACTTGAAGAGAACATACTTTGAACGAACCATTATCACTCCTTTTGTTCTACTCCAAACAAGCGTTGTAGTTCTTTCATATATGTTGTGTAATTAGTGAGAGAAAAAAGGAAACAAACACTGGTGAGGCATTGTATCAAGAAGAGAAAAGTGACATAGAGATTAAATTGTTGGTGTAAAGCTACATCAACCATTTTGTACTCAAGAAACTTCAATCACTGAAAGAGAATACCCTTGCAACCCAAGGAGACTGGAGTAGGATTCATATTGAATCCGAACCAGTATAAAATTCTAGTGTCTTTATTTCCTGCATTTTGTTTCTGCATTACTATCATTCTGTTCTTATCTCTATTCGACTAATTGATAAACTAGTCAACTATTTATAACACAAAATTTAAATAGGCAATTATGTATACGACCAAAATAGAGTTTGCCCTTCGTATGACTGTTCGAGATTGTAACATAATCGGACAAATTTCGGGCTTATATGATATCGAATCATGATGCGAGGTCAGATTGCCAGGTTCGTGATCCCAAGACCGATCAAGATCGGCCTAGATCGAGATTGGCCGAAATTAAGATCGAGATCGGCCAAGATCGAGACCAAGCTAAAAAAAGATCGAGCGAGACCGAGGAAGGTTTATCGAGCCCGAAGACAGAAAGCCGGAATATCCGCAATGGGACCCGAATCACGAAGGAAATCCTGACACATATCAAGAAAAGGCCGATTAATTAATCTATCATGAGATTCTCTACTATATTTATAATTATAGTAAGAGTAGGACTTTCCTACTATAAAAATGGGTCTTTGATCATTTGTAAGAGGACACAATACTAAGCAATACATTGTCTTTTTTCAGCTCTCAATATCTTGTTACATTATTCATATACCAGCTGAATCCTTACTCGTTTGAAGGTGATCGAATTAAAGGGTAAAGGTTAATTGATTTATTTGATTGGCATTTATCTTTTTTATAGCTAATTATAGCACTGATATATATATATCACGTATTCTTAGAGCCGCATATAAATTCAATTGGTATCCATTTTTACTCGTTTGAAGGTGATCGAATTAAAGGGCAAAGGTTAATTGATTTATTTGATTGGCATTTATCTTTTTTATAGCTAATTATAGCATATATATATATATATATATATATATATATATATATATATATATATATATATATATATATATCACGTATCCTTAGAGCCGCGTATAAATTCAATTGGTATCCATTCTTTCGGGTAAACAATAAATTCAATTGTTATCCATTTTTTCGGGTAAACAATTTGGCGCCCACCGTGGGGCTAAGGATAATTATGATTATTTGACACAAATCTCTGTAAAACACACTATTTCATACTTCCTCTTTGAAGTATATTTGATTTCATGCAAAAAATGACGAACTCTCAACTAGTGCCCCTATATATCGACAACGAATCTAGCCATCAAGGTGACAACGACAACGTGACGCCCGGGGATGAAAGGCCACACGCTAACCCCGTTGGTACTCGAGTTGTGGATCCAATTAACATTAATTCGCATGTGGCCATCGAAGCGAACCAACATTCTGGTCCCAAAAACAACATCCATAGTAAAACTCAATCTGCTGTTCGAAATACCCAAAATATTGGAGAAGACGGGATCAGCCTGCGTATGATTTTCGAAATGATAGAAGCTCAATAGGTGGCGATAGATCAATTGCAGAGCCAAACCCAGGCACCGAGCAGGGCTGAGCCCGGACCACCCAAGAAGTCACACACAAGACGGGGCCAGCTGTGGTAAGATCAAATGAACAAGAATCGGGGACTAACACTGAAATTATGAAAATGCTCGAGGAACTAACAAAGCGGATAGAATCAGGGGAAAAGAGGATCGAAGCAAACGATAAGAAAGTGGAAACTTATAACTCCAGGGTTGACCAAATCCTGGGGGCACCGCCAATATTGAAGGGTTTGGATTCCAAAAAGTTCGTACAAAAGCCTTTCCCCCCGAGCGCAGCTCCCAAACCGATCCCCAAGAAGTTCCGCATGCCCGAGATTCCTAAGTATAATGGAACGGCCGAGTGATAAGTAGGAATTTTGACTGCTTATTTGCTCTCTTTTACTTACGTTTTAGCTCAAAAATACTTAAAGGTATTCACGAGAACTAATGAAATGTGCTTTCTTGCAGGAATATTGGAAAACGAGCCAAAGAAATAAAAATCAACTAAGAAAGAGTAAAATTTGGACAAGAACCAAAACAAGGCAAAAGGGACCGAAGTGCGAACCGCACAATACTGTGTGCGGCCGCAGACTCTGAAGAGCCACTGTCAGAATTCCTTCAAAAAGTACGGACCGCACAATTATTGTACGGTCGCAGAAGACAAGGTTCAGAGAGATGTGTTTTGGGGACCTGAAGATGTGCAGACCGCACTATTATTGTGCGGCCGCAAAATACGAAAGTGCGGCCGCACTCATAAATGTGCGGTTCGCAGAAATTTCCCATGTCCAACCCGAGATCAAGAGTGCGGCCGCACTCAGAAATGTGCGATCCGAACAATTAGAGGAAGTGCGGCCGCACAACATCCGCAGGGGTAATTTTGTCCAATAATTTTAGCTGGATATAAATAGATCTTTGGGCAAAGGTCCAAATATGCCCCTGTACTATACGAAATTGAGCACATTTGCCCTTCGTTAATACTTTAGCTCAAATATGCCCTTACCGTCACATAGTTGGTCCATATATGCCCTTAGAGTTACACAGTTGGCCCATATATGCCCTTTTTGAAACGGAATTCACCCAAACTAATTAGCTCTTTCGTTAATTGTATTAAAGTGTATTACAAATACTATTTCCTTTTTATTAGTACTTTTTTTCTTTACCTTTTTCTTTCTTTCTTCTTTTTTCTTTTCTTCTCTTTTTTTTCCTTTTTCTTTCTTCCTTATCTATTTCCTCTATTACTGATGTCATTTCCATTTTTGTCACTAATTTCACTTGACAAAACTCATGAATTTCAATTACTAAAAAAATTCTCCCATAAGGTAATCAAGTTCCAGTTTCACTGGCCCTCTAAATAAACGAAATTAAATTGTTCCAAAAATTATGGTTTAAACTTTAAAATAATAAAAGCATCTCAACCTTTAACAATACTCAAAAGACCAAAATATTTAAATTATTTCCAGAAAGATAATTTAATGATTAAAAGCCTAGAGTTCAAGTTGTAGTTTAATAAATTTGAGTTGTTAGTCTTTTTTCATCTTTTTTCAGCTGGACATTTTCTATTTTTTTATTAACTATGTAAATTAGGGGTGTACATGGAACGGGTTGGTTCGGTTTTTATCAAAACCAAACCAAACCAATTATATCGGTTTGGATTGTTCAGTTTTGTTGGATTTTTTGAGTTTTTTGTTACATAAATATTATTTCAATCTTACTTTGTTAAATTTTTTAGAACTAAATATATGTTCAGTAAAAATTAAAAAATTGACAAACATATGATCTATAAAAATATTTTTATGGGAGAATTTTCTTAGTAATTGGAATTCACGAGTTTTGTCAAGTGAAATTTGTGACGAAAATGGAGAAGACATCAGTAATGGAGGAAATCGGATAAGGGAGAAAGAAAAAGGAAAAAAAGAGAAGAGAAGAAAAAAAGAAGAAAGAAAAGAGAAAAGTAAAGAAAACAAAGTACTAATAAAAAGGAAATAGTATTTGTAATACACTTTAATACAATTAACGAAAGAGCTAATTAGTTTGGGTGAATTTCATTTCGAAAAGGGCATATATGGGCCAACTGTGTAACTCTAAGGACATATACGGACCAACTATGTGACGGTAAGGGCATATTTGAGCTAAAGTATTAACGAAGGGCAAATGTGCTCAATTTCGTATAGTACAAGGGCATATTTGGACCTTTTCCGTAGATCTTTTTGTCATTTTTAGGTTAAGTTTGAATACCTGAGAATAGATAGCCATTTTTCTTTACTGGTTTTGGCAACGTTGTAATAGTTTATCATTTTAACATTAGATTTTCTTCCCTTAATCATCTATTATGAGTTTTATTTTAGTTTCTTCTTTAATTTCTTCATTTCCTATGAGTAGCTAAACCCTTATATAGGGTTGTGACCCAACCCTAATATGGGTATCTAATGGGTGATTGATTTAGGGCTTATTTATAATTGGGTATATGATATTTAGCCTAGTTCTTGCTTGAATTTAAGAATTGATGGTTGCAAATATTGATTCATGCCTAATTGACTTAGTCTCTACTTGAGAAAGAGAGACAAAGTCTAGAAAAACTTGGCTAACAAGAAATTGGGGTGAACTCAAGAAATTGATAGCCCCAATTAAAAGGTCGAATCTAGAGATAGTAAGACCCGACTTTAGCATCTATCACTTGTTTTGTGAGATACCTATTTGGACTTGAGAAAGCCAAGTTGGGCAAAATCACTCAAACTACCGAGAGGTATAGAGTGAGTAATCGCGTGTGATTGCTAAATTGTATCCCGACCAACCAAACATGCCCTAAAGCTCTCAATCTGTTAGGTAACCATCTAGGCAGAATTTACAGCCCTAGATCTTTTATAACCTGAAAAACAACAATACCAAAAATATTGTCCCTTAGCTTTACAATTACAAGCATTAGCATAAAAATTAGAAGTTAAAAAGAAACAACCGAATATGTGAAAGTGCAATCTTGGGCACGTCATATACTTAGACTAGGTATATACATAATCCAACATAAAACTCTCTGTGGAATCGACCCCGACTCGCGTTGGGTATTTATAATTGCATCGAACGCCTCACAATTCCAATCAGTGGTGTGAGTTTGGGCGACATCATCGACCCTAACGAGCATGTAAACTCTTACACGTATGCCATTAAAGGGAATGATCTAGAGGACGACAAGATCGAATCCGTATTACTAAAGAAATTCGGGAAAACCCTGTCAAAGGGAGCAATGATATGATATCATATTTTACCACCTAAATCTATCGATTCTTTTGCCATACTTGTAGATTCTTTTGTAAAAGCACACGCCGGAGCCATAAAGGTCGAGACTAGGAAGTCGAAACTTTTCAAGGTAAAGTAAAAAGAGAACGAGATACTAAGAGAGTTTGTATCCCGTTTCCAAATAGAACGAATGGATCTACCACCGGTAACAGATGATTGGTCCGTTCAAGCTTTCACCCAAGGACTAAATGAATGAAGCTTAGTGGCTTCACAACAGTTGAATCAGAAATTGATTGAGTACCCGATTGTTACCTGGGCAGATATACATAATCAATATCAATCAAAGATTAGAGTCGAAGATGACCAGCTAGGGGATCCTTCTGGATCCATTATCAAAGGGGACATCGATCGAGAACCAAGGTCGAACAGGGATCGATACCAGCCATATAATGGAGATCGTAGGGGCAACGAACCTGGGTACAATTCTGTACTAGGTGAGAGGAGAAGTGATCGAGGCCAAGGCTCTCGAGGGCTGATAAGCAAGAATGGTTTTGACAAGCATATCAGACCTAAGGAAGCACCGCGATTGTCAAAATATAACTTTAATATTGATGAATCCGCCATCGTATTAGCTATCGGATGCATCAAAGATACTAAATGGCCTCGACCTCTACAGACCGATCCAGCCCAGAGAAATCCTAATCAAATCTGCAAGTATCAGTATCATGGCACCAATGGCCATAGAACGGAAGATTGCAGGCAGTTGAGAGAAGAAGTAGTCTGGTTATTCAATGAAGGGCACCTTTGGGAATTCTTAAGTGATCAGGCCAAGAATCACTTCAAAAACAGAGAGTTCAATAGGCAAAACGAGCAAGAAGAACCGCAACACATTATTCACATGATTATCGGAGGGATCGATGTTCTCCAAGGGCCAGTGTAAAATACACTAAGGTGTCAATCATAAGGGAGAAGCGATCTCGGGCTCAGGATTACATACCGAAAGGAACCTTATCCTTCAATGACGAAGACGCAGAAGGAATCATGCAGCCACATAACAATGCACTGGTAATATCTGTACTCATGAATAAAACTCAAGTTAAGTGTATGTTAATTGATCCAGGTAGTTCGTCCAATATCATTCGATCGAGGGTCGTAGAGCAGCTCGGTTTACAGGACCAGGTTGTGCCCGCGGCCCTGGTGCTAAACAGATTCAACATGGTATGTGAAACTACTAAGGGCGAGATAACTTTGCCAGTAAACGTGGCCGGGACCATCCAAGAGACAAAGTTCCATGTGATCGAAGGCGACATGAGGTATAACGCCATATTTGGGAGACTATGGATCCACAACATGATAGCAGTTCCCTCGACTCTTCACCAGGTCCTGAAATTCCCAACACCAGAAGGAATCAAAACGGTCTACGAGGAGCAACCCGCTGCAAAAGAAATGTTTGTCATTGACGAAGTAATTCCGATGTCTACGCCCTCCTCGATAAAGGGGTCAAATTTGAAGGAAAAACATGAGACCAAATAGCAATCACAAACACCCGCCTCGACCCAACTAAAGAAGCAGGGGACTGATGAAGATAATGATTATGGGGTCCCTCGATCCTTTATAGTACCCGATGATTCTGACGCTACCAAATCAACAGTTGAAGAGCTGGAACAAATCATACTAGTTGAACATCTGCCCGAACGAAAGGTATACCTGGGCACGGGGTTAAATCCCGAGCTCAGGGAAAAGCTTATTCAATTTCTTATAGCTAACATGGATTATTTCGCTTGGTCCCATCTTGACATGGCAGGGATCCCTCCGGAAGTCACCACCCATAAACTAAGCTTGGATCTGAATTTCTATCTGGTGAAGCAAAAAAGAAGACCCCAGTCCGAGGTTAAACATGCTTTCATCAAAGACGAGGTAACCAAGCTTCTTAAAATAGGGTCCATCCGTGAGGTAAAATATCCCGAATGGTTAGCAAACATGGTAGTAGACCCTAAAAAAGGAAACAAACTTAGAATGTGTATAGATTACAAGGATTTAAATAAAGCATGCCCCAAGGATTCTTTTCCTTTGCTAATATCGATCGCATGATCGATGCCACGATCGATCACGAGATCTTCAGTTTTCTCGATGCCTATTCCGGGTACAACCAAATACAAATGAACCCAGATGATCAGGAAAATACTTCGTTTATCACTAAGTATGGTACCTACTGCTATAATGTAATGCCATTTGGATTAAAAAATATTGGTGCCACTTATCAGCGCCTAGTAAATCGGATGTTCGAAGAACAAATAGGGAAATCTATGAAAGTTTACATTGATGACATGCTAGTTAAGTCCCTTCAAGAAGAGGGCCATTTAAAACACATACAGGAAACTCTCAGTATATTGAAGAAATACAACATGAAGTTAAACCCGGAAAAGTGTGCATTCGGGGTTGGGTCAGGCAAATTTCTAGGGTTCATGGTATATAACCGAGGAATCGAGATTAATCCTGACAAGATCAAAGCTATCGATGGCATCACGGTGGTCGACAGCGTAAAAGCCGTGTAGAGGTTAACCGGGCGCATGACTGCCCTGGGGCGATTCATCTCGAGGTCCTCCGATAAAGGACACCGATTCTTCTCACTGCTAAAGAAGAAAAATAATTTCACATGGATCTCAGAATGCCAGCAGACCTTGGAAGGGCTTAAACGGTACTTATCGAGCCCTCCACTGCTTTACACACCAAGGGCAGACGAACAACTTTACTTATATTTGGCAGTATCAGAGGTAGCGGTAAGTGGAGTCCTAGTCCGGAAAGAACGAGGTACGCAATTTTCCATTTATTATGTCAGTCGGACCTTAGTTGAGGCCGAAACTAGATATCCCCACCTAGAAAAATTGGCGCTCGCATTGATAAGTGCCTCTAGGAAACTAAAACCATACTTTCAATGTCACCCCATATGTGTTGTAACAACTTATCCACTTCGAAATATCTTGCATCAACCCCAGCTTTCGGGACGGTTGGCCAAATGGGCAGTAGAAATTAGCGGGTATGATATCGAATATCGACCCCGAACAACAATTAAGTCTCAAATTTTGGCAGACTTCGTAGCTGACTTCACACCGCCTCTAGTACCCGAGGTCGAAAGAGAACTATTGATAAATTCGGGTACATCATTGGGAATCTGGACCCTCTTCACGGACGGTGCTTCGAATGCGAAAGGGTATGGGCTCGACATCGTACTGAAACCACCCACAGGCAACGTGATTAGACAATTTATTAGAACTGTGAAATTGACTAACAATGAAGCCGAATATGAGGCCATGATTGCATGTCTCGAACTAGCCAAAGGCTTGGGAGTGGAGGTGATCGAGGCCAAATGCGACTCCCTCCTAAAAATGAATCAGGTTAACGAAAGCTTCGAAGTTAGAGAAGACCGAATGCAAAGATACCTAGATAAGTTATAAGTTACTTTGCACCGATTTAAGAGTGGACTTTGCAACATATACCTCGAGATCATAATAATGAGGTCGATGCCCTCGCAAACTTAGGATCATCGGTCGAAGACAACGAGTTTGATTCGGGGGCCGTCGTGCAACTTATGAGGTCAGTAGTCGAAGAAGGCCACGCCGAGATAAATTTCACAAGCTTGACCTGGGATTGGAGAAACAAATACATAGAATATTTGAAAACCGGAAAGCTTTGGTCGGATCCGAAAAAATCGAGGGCCCTACGCACAAAGGTAACACGATTCACTTTGATCGAAGATGGAACCTTGTTTAGAAGGATGTACAATGGTCCATTAGCGATATGTTTAGGACCAGCAGACACCGAGTACGTTCTAAGAAAAATGCACGAAGGCACTTGCGGAAATCATTTCGGTGCTGAATCATTGGTTCAAAAGGTAATTAGAGCTAACTATTACTGGATCAACATGGAAAAAGATACGAAAGAGTTTGTTCGAAAATGTGACAAATGTCAAAAGCATGCACCAATGATTCACCAACCTGGGGAACTGATCCATTCGGTCTTGTCACCATGGCCATTCATGAAGTGGGGAATGGGCATCGTCGGCCCCCTTCCATTGGCACAAGGTAAAGCTCAATTTATTTTATTTATGACTGACTATTTTTCTAAGTGGGTTAAAGCGCATGCTTTCGATAAAGTTAAAGAGAAGGAAGTCATCGACTTCAGTTGGGATTACCTCATATGTCGATTCGGGATACCGTCCGGAATTGTGTATGATAACGGAAAACAATTCATCGACAACAAAGTGACCAAATTCCTCGAAGATCACAAGATCAAAAGAATTCTATCAACACTTTATCATCCTAGCGGAAACGGGCAAGCCGAATCAATCAACAAAACCATCATCCAAGATCTTAAGAAGAGGTAAACCGACGCCAAAGGAAAATGGAAGAAAATTCTGCCCGAAGTTCTTTGGGCATATCTCACAACCTCAAAATCCAGTACTGGGGCTACCCTATTCTCATTAGTTTATGGGTCGAAGATCTAATACCTGTCGAAGTTGGAGAGCCGAGTACCCGATCCCGATATGCAACAAAGGAATCAAATAACGAGGCCATAAATACGAGCCTAGAACTATTGGATGAAAGGCGTGAAACCGCCCTCATCCGATTAGCTGCCCAAAAGCAACGAATCGAGAGATACTACAATCGAAGAACTAATCTTCGATATTTTAGGGAGCAAAAGACCTAATAAGCAATGCCCCGATTTCTAAAAAGTCACGGTCACCCCGCGCGAGAACTATTATCTCGGACAAACCCAGATAAAATGGGAAAACAAACCCAATGGGTAACTCTCGAACTAAAAGGCTACGACCAATTGAACACGGCTCGGAGACGTCCAAAAACTGTAACAAAAGTAGGCCTTCGAAAAAATAAAAATTCTTTCACAACCGGTTCTAAAGTCCACCCTCGGAAAAATCTCAGACTTAAGATATTTTCCGGGAAAAACTTTGATAACATCAAAACCCGATAACGCCTAAACCTAGAAAGGAAATAAAGGCGAAGTTTGTTTGAACCCTCGAACACAACCTTATTTTATGTTAAGGCATTTTCAACCTTTGTAAATACAGCAAAGCAAAAGAAAAATATGAGAGCCGAAAGGACAACGAAAGTTTTATATTTATATACAATAGTTTTTTTTACAAAGGCCAAATCGGCCTAAAAACAACGGCTAAAAAATGTCCTTGGGAAAAATACAAAAGAAACATCCTAAGAAGCTCGATCTTCATCAGAGGTTGTATCTCCATCCTCGGGATCTTCTCCGTCTTCAGACTCACTCGAACTATCAGAGTCTTCCTCAGGGAAGGCCAGCTTCCGGGCCCTGGATTCCTCTACTCTGGCATTCTCGATCTTAGCCGTGACATCGAACCCCTGGGCCTGAACTTCCTCGAGGGCTTCCCTTCGAGCTTGCCCTTTCGCATGTTCGACCATGCCTCTGGTCTTGGCCTGATTGGCTTCTACATCAACCCTAAATTGGGCCACTTTAGCATCAACATTTTTTATGGCCACGACCACCTCGGATCTAGCCACTTCGAGTTCATTGGCCAAGCCCGCCTTATCGAAAACGGCCAAATCCAACCGAGACTGAAGCCCATTTATCTTTTTGACCTGCACCAAGGCTTTCTTTTTTGCAGCTTGGAGCTGGGCCTCGGTCGACTCCAATTGAGCATGGACGGTCTCCTTTTTCGAGGCTAGGATGTCCATATTCTTTTTAAACTCTTCCACCTCGGCCTGTATCACATTCACCTGTGTTTGGAGCCGCCCGATTTGTTTGAGCCTCTGTCGGACCTGCATAATCGAATCGTTAGTAGTTATCTCCAGTTCATCTTCACTATCATGAAGCACTCGAAATACCTGCTTAGTCATCTCGACATGCTCATCCTGAGCCGTTACCAAATCTACCCGAAGCTTCTCACTAAGGGACTTGAAGGTATCACTCTTCTCAGTAAGGCCCCGAATCTCAGCCTCATGCTCCTCCCGAACTCAGAGGAAAGCCTCGTGATGCAACACCGAAGCCTACAAATAAAGAAGAAGATGTTAGAATTATCTATAACTCTAAGTATAGAAGAAACAATTAAAGTACCCTTGAAATTACCCGATTCAGAGCATGTTGGGCCTCATTGAAAAGGCTAGCGGATCCTACCGTGTCCATCATGGCTTGGTCATCCTCGGTCACTAAGCACCGAAGGTAACTAGCAATCCCCACGGCGGGGGAGAAAAGACTCAAGCATCCTCTGGGACCAAAAGCATTATTTTCCGCCTACGATCGGGTTGACACTCGGGGCCGGGAATTGGTCTACTAGTTTGTGGCTCGATGAGGATCCAATAGT
This sequence comes from Nicotiana tomentosiformis, assembly GCF_000390325.3. NCBI lineage: Eukaryota > Viridiplantae > Streptophyta > Magnoliopsida > Solanales > Solanaceae > Nicotiana > Nicotiana tomentosiformis. The sequence goes on along the minus strand of NC_090820.1, from coordinate 33,897,952 downwards.
ATCCGATGACGGTACTTTCTTCGGTACCGATAACCCACTAAACCCGCTAATATCCTCTGAAGCAGCGAACTCGATCCCATCCAAAAAGCCATGAATATCAGTCTCCCGGTGAACAACATGTTGGCCTCATGAATCTTAGCATCTGAAATCTGAGGGGATCCCGAAATATCAACCATCCTGAGCTCGTCCCTCGAGATATTTTCCGCTACCCGCGGAGCCTTGCCCCCGGTCTCCTCTTCAACCATCTCGGCTTGGGATGGAGTAGCCTCAACCCTTCCTAGTTCAGAAACTACACCCAGAACCCTCTCATCTACCTCCTCCGATTCAAAGGATTTTTGTATCACCACATTGGACCACACATGGGCCACAAGTGAAGTAATATTTTCCTTTTATTCTCCGGACTCATCCCTCAATCGGCGAATGGAGTCCGAGATCATAGCATTGGTGTTCCATTTTGTCTTGCGAGACCTCCTTGCCAATTTTTTCTTTTTCGAGCGTGGGGAGCTTAGAGCCCCTTTTCTCTTTTTATCCTTGTCCTGCTTGGAGCAGGTAGTTGGGGAAGGACTTCTTCACCACCAGATGAGGGCCTCATCACGACGTCCTTCCCGAGACCTACAAGGGGAAAAAGATAATCAAGTTTGAGAAGGAAACCTAAACGATAAATCGATTTAAGGGAGAAACTTACCGTGATTGCGGGCCTCCCATCGACCTTTTTACAGTTCTATCCAAGCACGCTTAGAGTATGTTTTCTGCGACACCAGGACCTCGACCCATGGCTTGAGTCCCGGAACCGGTTCCGGCATTTGGGATACATCTTCAACATCGAAAACATTATTTCATTTCTAAGGAAATGGCATATCTTCGGCAGGGATCAGGTCCAAAGTCCTTATTCGGACAAATCGGCCCATTCAACCTCGGTCACGGGATTCGTCTATGCTCGAGAATGGGGCTTTGTTGGTTCGACGAGCAAGCTTGATCAGTCCCCCTTGATAAATTCGAGGACTGTAAAGACGCATAAGGTGATTGAGGATGAAGATGCACCCCTCGATTTTGCTTGAGAAGAATAGGAGGAGAATCACAATTCTCCAAAAAGAATGATGGATCTGGCCGAGAGTCATATCATATCCTTTACAGAAGGCAACAATGACTGGGTCTAAGGGACCCACCGTGAAAGGGTAAGTGTAAACGCTTAGGAACCCCTCTACGTAGGTAGTAATCGCCTCCTCGGGCGATGGAACTACCACATGTTTGTTGGCCCAATTGCATTCCTCTTTAACCTTTTCGAGGATTTTTTCGGTGATTGAGCACCTGTACCTCGAAACTGGCTCGCATCGACCCGGTACCGAGGAGGCCTTCTCGACCTTAAAATCAGAGATGGTTGGGCACCCCACCGGAATGAATTCCTCAGAGAGGGGCTCCTCCACAGCCTCATCGCCGGCGGGGCGTGATGAAGAAGAAGCCTCTTTTTGCGGCACTACTTTGGAGGTTTTTGCCATTGATGAACGAAGAAAGATGAAGTAAGATAATATGAGGTTTGGATATGAGAAATTTGGATGTAGAAATTATGGAGCAAAGAGAGTTTTTGAAGAAGAAACAAGAAAGAAATCTTTGAATGTAAAGTTTAAATGAAGAAAAGATTGGGCTCTTATAGGTAGCTGACGACGGTTCGGAATCGATAATGGCCGACCAATGACTGACATGTAATTAATGCCTTGGTAACTGGACCGACGAGATGTTTCGTTGCATGCGTCATAATCGGGCTCGTCGCTGACATCACTACCCATCGGGTCGGAGTTCATAAGTTCATATCGTTTCTCGCTATCTTCTTTCCGAAAAACGAGAGGACTATCTGTATACAGCCAAAATAGAGTTTGCCCTTCGTATGACTGTTCGAGACTGTAACATAATCGGACAAGGTTCAAGCTTATATGACATCGAATCATGATGCGAGGTTAGATTGCCAGGTTCGTGATCCCAAGACCGATCGAGATCGGCCGATATTAAGATCGAGATCGGCCGATATTAAGATCGAGATCGGCCAAGATTGAGACCAAGCTAAAAAGAGATCGAGCGAGACCGAGGAAGGTTTATCGAGCCCGAAGACAGAAAATCGGAATATCCGCAATGGGGCTCGAATCACGGTAGAAATCCCGGCACATATCAAGAAAATGCCAATAGAATCATAATATTCACTTACTAATTTTTTTTGAAAATCTCACAATCGTGGGGGAAAATACAACTAGTGTAGAAAAAAAGGAAGAAAAAGAAGAAGAAGAGAGAAATTGGAGAATTTTATTACTGTCTCATTTTGACTACTGACATTCTAGATAATTCGTAACGTGTGAATTCGACTTATACCAGAGCACGTAGAGCTAGTTGGCAAAATGAATACACACACTGCCCACCTACCACACAACAGGTCAGAGAGGTCAGTCCATTTCTCCAATAAAAACACACTGATTTCACTTCAATCTGGCCATTTCCATCATATCCAACTTCTCAGTATCGCACGCAGATTGGAATTCTCTCTCTCTCTCTCTCTAGCCATTCAAGGGGTTCCCTGAGGTAAATTCATTCTCTTTCTCTTTTTCTTCTTCAAAAATTTCTGAATATATATTTATTTAATTTTTCCTATTTATGTGAGTATTCGATGTTTGACTTTTGTCTATTCATTCGATTCATTTTTGCTTGATTTTCACGCTGATCGGTATCACTAGGCTAACTTTGGATTTGATCCTGATACTGTTCGTATCTCTTTATGATGAAATATTGGATTCAACTTCGGATATAGCAGATCTAGAGTGTTCTAGAACTTTCTCTTTTTAACCGTGTCGTGTCTGCGGTGTGAGCTAATTTTTCTGTGGTTAATGATTGTTGAATAAACGTAGGTGTATTAAGATTTCACCTTGCGAAGATTCTGTCTCTGATGTGTGGTTCGATCTAATTAGGTTTGGTTACTCTGATTCAAGAGGAGTATTTGCCTTTTCGAGCGTGTGATTGTCTGCTGGAGTTTAGGAGTGACGCACAGGCATTTCTTGTAAAAAAGATTGTATGTAAAACTAGTGGGGGAACCAGAAATTGATATGAAAAAAATACAAGAGTGACACCTACGACTTGAACCTGTGAAATAAAGCAATTTTTGAATCCTCTTTACCACTGCAATAGAGTCTTTCCTTATATCAAGGGGATTTTAATAGTTAATATATATCCAAAAAATTCAATTCTTGCCCTATCTGCACAAACCCTCTTGCCTCAGCTTTAGCTCTGTCCCTATGTAAAACGTATCACCTGCGTGTTGCGCGCGATTGTATCCTGCTGTTAAAAATTGTTTACTGCCTTTATTTGATGGCTCTAGGATTAGAAAACAATTTCTTTTTTCTTTTTTTCCTTTTGTTCTTGTTCTGTTTTTCGCGAGTATTTGAATTATGAGAGAATTGTTTTTTTCTTTTTGGTTGTTTTGGAGCGAATCAGAGTATTTTGTGAATGTTTGGGGTAAATGATCCATTGTTTAGTGTTCTATAAAACAAAATTTGTGTTTTCTTTACTTTGTTTTATTTCCAACAAATAGTAGTTTTTTATAGTGGTGGTGCCCGTTCCAGTTTGTGTGCACCTCGACTATTACATAGAGTACCGACTATCTCCCTCCGGTATAGGTATTGTGTAACTTTGCTCTCAAATAGTTAGACAGATTGGGAAAGAATTACCTAGCATTTGTTTGTGTTTGTTGGGATTTGAACCATCCAGTGTTATTAAAAGCAAAAAGCGCAAAAAAACTCTAACGTCTGTTGGGGCTTTAAGCGCAAAGCACAAATAATGTGTGAGCTTTAATGAAAAAAGGCGCAAATGGAGAAAAATAACAAATATGTATGTGTAGTCCAAGATTATATTTATAAGCATGAATACCAAATATATGGACAAAGAAATTGAAGAAAATTTATTGTAAAGTGAAATATCAATTGCTTAGTGTCTCTCTTCAAGATTACGCTCATTGGCAAGAAAAAGTATGTCTTAGAGCCTTGATGACAACACTGAAGCGCCTGCTAAGCGAGGCGAAGCGCTCAACATGTTTTGAGCCTCGCTTCAGGGCTTAAGCGCGCCTTTGACTGCTATGTCACTCCTTGGGTGCTATTTCCGGAAAGACAATTTTGGCTTGTTTGGAATTGTAAGCAAACATGTCGAAGTGTTCTTGAATTCCCTCTTTTAAATATTCAGGCTAATATGGTTGAGATGAAGAAATGGAGTACCTCACATTTTGGTTGTCACTTTATCTGATAGCTTGCTTTCGAGATGAAATGTAAATTATCTGGCTTGTGACTGAAGTCTTGTTTAACTGATTGTCTGAACGCAATTTTCAATTTGTAAGTTCAAACTTGTTTATGGGGTGTTGTCTGTCATCTTATGAAGGAAGTTGCATATTAAACTATTGATGTGCTTTGTATTGGCTCTTATACGTGTTATCTTGATAACAGACTCTTGTATCATAATTTTCTAGATCACATACAAAAATGGTGAAGGCCGTTGCCGTCCTTAGCAGCAGTGAAGGTGTTAGCGGCACCATCTTCTTCACTCAAGATGGAGACGGTAAGTTTAACTTTTATGTATGGTAAAATGGTTTATTACTGCACTTATCATGGGTGATCTCTAATTGATGAAATATATACAGCACCAACCACAGTTACTGGAAATGTCTCTGGCCTAAAACCCGGACTTCATGGCTTCCATGTCCATGCCCTTGGTGATACCACAAATGGCTGCATGTCAACGGGTAATTTTATCTACTGAAGAAGGGGACATAGAAATGAATTTTAGACAATTTTTCATTTTGGATTTCTTCCCTGTAAACCTGCAGGACCACATTATAATCCTGCTGGTAAGGAGCATGGTGCTCCTGAAGATGAGGTGCGTCATGCTGGTGATCTTGGTAACATCACAGTTGGAGAAGATGGTGAGCATTCCTTGTTTAATAATTGAAACTGAACCTCATTAAGTTATCCTTATTTTATTTCAAATAAAAAATCTGCAATTCGGAGACTAATTATCTTCTATTGCCTAGTGGGTTTTGGTTTGACATGGTGTATAGTGGTAACCCCCTGCTTTGTAAGCTCATTCCACTGCAGTAAAGGTTTACCCGTTATTCTATATCTAGAAAAACTTAAGTATTTTGCACGATGAAGCCAAAATTGATTTCAAAGATGTCATTGCCTGAAACCCCCCCCCCCCCCAACCACCACCACACACACACACACACAAAAAATCCTGTTTCAAATTAGTTAGCATTGCTAATGATGCAATCGTTGCAAAAAATTTCAGGTACTGCCTCTTTTACTATTACCGACAAGCAGGTAAATTTCTTTGTTGAATTCTAAGCTTTAATCTTGTTCTACTCTTGTTTCTGAATTGATAAGCAACCCGAACTTTTGCAGATTCCTCTTGCTGGTCCACAATCCATCATTGGAAGAGCTGTGGTTGTTCATGCTGATCCTGATGATCTTGGAAAGGGTCAGTTCCCCAACTCCAGCATCTAATACTTATAATGAGCTAGGATGGCATACTTTTATTTAGTATAGGAGAAATGTGGAAGACAAAAGAGACTGAAGAAGTAAGAGACAAATATGACCTTGATATTCAGCTTTTGATTTAAGATTGCGGCCAACCTTCAACTCTAGTCCGTAGTGCTTGACACATGATTTTACCTAAACTTTTACGTCATGTTTTTCTTAATGGGTCAATTTAGAAGATTCGGTGTAGTTATTGAAAATATTACAGATCTGAGAAAAGAAGTCCAAATGTGATTGTTTGTGTGATATGTTCTAGGCTAATTTTGAAGAAAATGATGAAGGTTAATTTAAAGAAGACTAGGCAAAGTGAAAAAAAGGGCTCCAATCTAACCATGATCACACTAGTAAGGATCCACTTTTATCTTTTCCACATCTCCCCACGATCCATAAGATCTCATCTTTTTCTTCCTTCGATGGATTTGCCACTCTGTTTATTGAGTAGAAATAGAAAGCCAGGTAATTGCTGTCTCGAAAATTAAGTGGGAGGTTTGCATTTCTACGTGATGTTCAATCTCCTCAAAGAATTAGGATGCGATCTCTATATATGCCCTCTTGGAATGGATTAGTGTTACTTTATTTTTGTAATGACAAAGAAATCCCTGAGGGCAGGTGGCACATGATTCGTAATTCAGTTGTTAATCGGCCTGCCCTCTATCCATCTTCATTCAAATATCAGGCCTTTGCATATGCAGAGTTCGTCCCCGTGATGTGCGCCTAACCAACACATCATGTGTTGCGCTCTTACCACTAGTCCAAAGCCTTGGGTTCAGGGATGAATTGTTGTTATCCAAGTTTTATTTTGAACTTAAATCTGGAAATAGGACAGTTTATGGACTGTGTCCATGCGATGTGGGGTGGATGGAGATAAGTGGGTCAGATTGCTAAGATACTAACTGCCAAACCCAATTCTTAAGTTTCTTTTTGGACGTTGCTCTAGAAATTCTTTTTCCATGTTACTTGTTTTGGTTACCATTTAACCATGTCTCTCTCTCCCTCTCCTTCTCCCTCTCTCTCTCTCTCCCCTTGTCTATATAGTACAAAAACCTAGTTACTTGAATGCAGTCAAGAGAACAAATTCTGATTAATTCGACAGTGATGCAAAGAGAGATGATCTGATGAGAGAACGAGAGGGATGAGTTTTGATTTTAGCCGGAAACTGGGACTTCTAGTAGCTTGAAAGAAAGGTGGACTGAGAGAATATATTACAATGATAAGTTATTGACTTCTCTTTTTGCCTGTAGTTTAGTCGTTGCGAGGCTTTTCCCTCTAAAATTGCTAACTAAACAATTGATGATTGAGGCTGGACTAGTACCCATAGGTTAAACAAAAGTTTTTTTTTTCCTTTTAATGTGTTTGTATACTCAGCGTGGTTGGAGAAAGGAAACTGTCCCCCAGTTTGCAAAGTGTGAGGTGACATGCAAATATTCGAAGAGGATGGTCAGGATTACCAAATATCAACTTGTTTTAGAAAATAGAAGGTAGGGAAGTTGACTATAGTTGCAAATGAACAAAATGGTCATATGATGATTTGAGGATTATGGACCTTTTTTGCTGTATTTTGGTACGAAGCTCAGTATTTGCACGCAAAAGAACCTGGTGCCTGGTGTAGGAGCATCAAAAACCCTTTCATGGAATAAAAAGATGATAGGGTTGAAATATAGTGTACTTTTCGTAACATATTTATTACTCACTTTTACTTAATTTGACATAAAAATTTGCTGTTGTGCTGTTTTAGGAGGACACGAACTCAGTAAAGCCACTGGAAATGCTGGTGGAAGGGTTGCTTGTGGTAAGTATTAATTGTCTAACGTCACTTACCTTCTGGAACTTTATTCGTTCTCTATGTGGCTCATTTGCTTTTAGTCATTTCAGTTATGCTTCGTGGTTACATTGATCAACTATTGATTGTTAGCTATAGTCATTAGTTCAATCTGTGTTTTACCAAATGATTCTTTTAGGCTAGTTGTTTTTCATTAGTGTTGCAAATAATTTAGAGAAAAGTTGTTGGCGATGTGTGCCTAGTCATGGGATAACCATGAACAAGCAAAATAGAAGCATAAAAGATTCTTTTGCTTTCAAATTTAAGTTTAACATTAGCCAATGTGCTTTCAATTGGACAACTTTGAATCATCTGCTTTGTTGAGAATGAAAATAGAGAATCATATTGGCCATCCTGGTTTTGCCCTTAATTGTGTTAGTAGTAACATGTGGGTATTGTCACTCTTGTCAGGTATCATCGGCCTCCAGGGTTAATTACTCATGTGCCGTTAAGATTCTCAGCTACTAGTGGAGGGTATCTTGGAATAAGGTTTCATTGCAACTGTTGACTAGCGTTGTTTTCTATGTTTTATCATGTGATACCTTTTGTTTTCAGTGTGTGAGTTGTACTAGTTTTTGCCAACACAACATTAACCGTAATAAAACATAGTCCATTAGCATTGCTTATTTCTTAAATTTGAATATTGTCATTTCAATTGAATGGTTTCGTAGCTAGACAATTCATACTGATGGAAATCAGAAGTGCTTTTGAAAAAAATACTTTTGGAGAGAACCAGTTTGTGTTTGGCCAATTATTCTGAAAAGTACTTTTGAGTAATAATTTGTGTTTGGCCAAGTTTTTCAAAAAGTGTTTTTAAGTATCAAATTACGAATAAGGACATGAATAGATTTACTTAATAGTTAATATTATAAGTAAATAAATAATTTTAAAAATTTGTTATTACAAGCAATAATTAAATCTTTTCATTTTATTTAAGTAAAATATGAAAATAAAATTTAAAAGTACTTAATTCTTTTAATATAAGTTAATATATTAAAAATCATTCAACAAATATAAATTCACACCTAAAGTCACTATATATTAGAAAACTATCCTAAAAATAATAAGAAATATTTATACATTAATATTCTAAGTATTAGGTTTAACGATTATTTTGGTATATATTATATTTTGTTAATGATATTTTTGGTAAGAAGAAAAGTCAAAACTTGAAAAGAAGTTACTTTTTTTCTGCTTCTCAAAAAATATTTTTGCTTCTTTTCAAAAGTATTTTTTCCCCAAAAAAAAAACTTGCCAAACACCTAAGTTAGGGAAAAAAAAAGTGCTTTTGAAAAAAAAAATATTTTTAGCTTCTTGAGAAGCTTGGCCAAACAGGTTGTGTGAATATGAGTTAAAGATGGCAAATGGAAATATACAGACATTTTAAGCACTATATAGTTTGTATTTTAACTTGTTTCTCCGCTTGCCTTCCACCATTTCATGACGTCTCAGCTGGGCTAAAACCACTTCAAAATTCCTTGTCATTGCTTGCTACATTGCCCGGCGGGAACATTTTCATTGAAATCCCTGATATGAATATAATTGCTTACCAACTACTGCTGCTGTAACTAACTGGGAGATTGACCTATACCATGTGTGCCAATAAGGACTCCTTTATTCTTTAGATTCTTTCCGGGAATATGTTTGGATCAAGAATACAGCTTGTCCATGAATCTGAAAACAAGAAAAGGACAACAACATTTAGTAGTAGTTCTTTTTCGTTCTCCTTTAACTTTACTCTATTTTTATGCTGATGCGAATCTATAGCCAGACTAAAAAGAGTCCTGAACATCTCTTGACCTAATATAGGTATGCCAACAACTAATTTAGCTGAGATACTAATAAGTATAGGGATCTTTAAAAGGATAAAAATTACAAGAGAAAACATAGTTGTCTTTGATTTTTTTTTTTTTGAAAAGCATTATAGAGAATACAGTGACCAAACAGATACGTCTGAACTTGAGTGCCTTATTCTTTTGCTGCAACTCAGCATCAGTAAAATCCCTATCATTATAGGGGTGGCAAATGGGTTGTTTGGGCTGAAGTTGGACGGGTCAAGATGAGTTGATTAAATAAAGGGGATTTTTTCATTTCTATACATTATTTGAAACTTTATTACGAAAAATGTTCATGTTTTGGTATTTACCCGACCTAAACACATTTTAGTTTCAAAATATATACAATTTATCTTAAAAAACTCCTAATCTATTATTTGTGCATTCAATCAAGGGATTTAGTCGCACCATTTTCCTTTTTTCTCTCCTCTCTCCCTTCTTCTCTCAAAACAAAGTTTAAGTGTGATAGAAATTGCCAGATGTGACATAAAATTATCACTCACAAAGCTAGCTCCATTACTAACAACTCTACAAATAAAAAGTGGCTCTTCCTCCCTAAATATTTTCGATATTCTCTATGAGCAGATTAGCTAAATTGAACAATCACTGATCCTACGATACTTAGACTCTAGTCCTTCAACGTCTTCAACTATTAAACGATCCGTTCCTAAGCATTTCCTTTCTTCTGTTTATACCAGAACAACAAAACCAACTAAACGGCGTAATTTAGGTTTTCAATAGTAATTTCTAACACTTGACCAGTAAATCGCGATAATTGAAAAGTCAACCGAAAAGTGTAGCTAAAGCTTAGATCTACTCTAAAATCAACAAATCAGATACAATAACATAAACAACGCCCAATAAACTTACACGTATTAATCATTGAATTTAGTTACACATTATCTGTACTTGTACTTTGTATTCCATTATAGATAGTGTATGAAATTCAATGCACCGAGTATGCACATTGACCAGTAAAATCTCTCCAAATGGAAGTGATTCAAGTTGCTACCAGAAAGCCATGGGTGGTGCTTTGAATTGCCTTTGACACTATAACTTATCTACAACTTTCATACATTATTTCTACCCAATTAAATATAACTACAATATCATACAATTTAAATACAATTTTTATACAATTTTTATACAATGTCTTTTGTATATTTTGTATCTAATTTATACATAGTAAAAATAAATTTCATACAACTAATTATATATTATACAACTTATCTACAACTTATCAACAACTTATCTACAACTTTCATACATTATTTCTACCCAGTTATATACAACTACAATATCATACTACTTAACTACAATTTTTATACAAATTTTATACAATATGTCTTTTGTATATTTTGTATTTGATTTATACATAGTAAAAATCAATTTCATACAATTAATTATATATTATACAACTTATCTACAACTTATCTATAACTTTCATATATTATTTCTACCCAGTTATATACAACTATAATATCATACAACTTAAAGATAATTTTTAAATAATATTGTTCAACTATCATACAATATTTAAATAAAAAAAAATATATATAAACAAGAGAATATAATTTTCTACAATTTTACTACAATTTAGTAAGTATAATGTATGTCATGTCGTCTTCTTCTTCTTCTTCTTCTTTCAATCTGAAATTCAGTCAAAATCAAGTCTAATCTTCACCAAAATACCCTCAAAATTGAGATATAAACTCCAAATAATATTCCCAATTATTTGCAACACCCAATCTAAACAAATACTAATAGTTTTTGAAAACCCAAATTCGAATTCAAAGTTTCAAAGCTTTTTAATTGTTGTCAATGGTGGAGAGTCAAAAACCTTCAAAATTTATTGATTGACAATTTCAATTTGAACACCAATTGTGCAACATTACTCGAATTTGAATACCAATTATGCAACATTACTGAAATTTGAACACCAATTGTGCATCACCTTCAGCTCTATATTACTGGAATTTCAATAAGCATGGAATTGTTGCTCTCTTTTCCTTTGCTCTACATTACTGGAATTGGGAATTGAGAGATAGAGAGAGACGTAGCGAGAGAGAGCGCGCGTAGGAGGGAGAGAGAATAAGGATGAGAAATAATTGATTCCTAATATAAAGGGATACTCATTTAATTCCTAAAGTATATATAATTGGTAAATTTGTATATAGGATGTAATTAAATTAAAACTTGAGTAGGGAGGGTAATAAAGATTCAAATAGTGTATAGGAATGTAAAAATTCCTTAAATAAATAGGCTAATGCCCAACCCTGCCCAAAGTTCATTTGGGTCAAGATGAGCTAAGTTAAGATGAGCTAAACAATGAGAGAAATTCAAAAATAGTCAGATTTACAAGTGTTCATTCAAAAATAGCCACAGTTTCAAAAGTAATCGAAATTTAGCCACTTTTCATGCGAAAACACTATTCAAATCCGAAAAATACTCCAGCATATACTGAAATTCCAGTATAATATACTGGAGTTCAGTATATTATACTGGAGTTCCAGCATAAGTATACTCGAAGTTCTAGTATAATATACTTGACTTCCAGCATAATATACTGGAGTTCCAGTATAATATACCGGTCCAGCATAATATGCTGGAAGTTCATACACAGGTGCTCCAATCTCCAGTATATTATACTGGAACTTTCCGCGTGTTGGAATTCCAGGATAATATGCTGGAAGTTCATACACAGGTGCACCGATCTCCAGTATATTATGCTGGAACTTTCCGTGTTGCAGCAAAATAGTGGCTATTTTTCAATGACTTTGCAAACGTTGGCTATTTTTGAATGACTAGTCCGAAAACTGGCTAGCCATGCTATTTTTACCTAAACAATGGGTCGTAACCCAAGCCGCCCAACTTGACTCAATATTTTCAATATTCTCAATTTTTAAACAAGTTAAAATCCAACATTTTTTTAAAAAAGTTAAAAATATATTCATAAATAATCTCCTTTGACTGAAATAACGATACGTTGTGAATTATATTGCATGAAAGTTTAGAAGTTTCTGGTTTATCTTCTTTGGTTGAAAGTTTTTGGTTTATCTTCTTTGGTTGAAAGTTTCTGGTTTATCTTCTTTGGTTGAAAGTTTTCCAGGTTTTGTTTATTCATAGTCAATATTTACATATTAAAGTCCTTTTAGCAAATTGACTTATATGTTATGTAAAACAAAAAAAAATGTTAACAGAATAATTGAATTTTTGTGTGTCAATCATTGAGTAAAAGTTGAATATTTTTGATACGTTTCAAATAGAGAATATAATAATATTTAAAATGAGAATATAAGATATAACACTTATAAATATTTGTTCACCTAGTTGTGTGTCCTTAATCATCATATCATCATATCATATCATATCATCATATCAACATATATATATATATATATATATATATATATATATATATATATATATATATATATATATATATATATCTATATATATAAGAGTGAAGCCAGAAAGTAAAGTTTGAAAGACGAAAATAACTCTAAAAAATTAAATGATAATTTTGCCCTTCACATAAAAAATTACTTCTATTAAATGATAATTTTGGCTACATTGAATCGGACTAATGGAGGATTGTTTCATCTCCCAGGGAAGCTGCAGTGGTGAAACTTTTTTAGTTACGTTGTGGCCTTTTCATATTTTTGCTTTAATTGTTTTGCCTTTTGAGTTTCTAACGATTATAACATTTAAATGTGGCCTTTTCAGATTTTTGTTGCACTATATAAAAGCACAATCAAGTGTTAAATCACTTATTAATCTCTTTTTTCCTTGTCCTTGTCAGAAGTTACAACAACAACCATCCAGTAAAATCTCAAAAGTAAGGGGTCTAGGAAGAGTAGTGTGTACGCAGACCTTATTCCTATCCCTTTGGAATAGAAATACTTTTCCGATAGACCCCCGGCTTAAGAAAACGAAAAAGACAGTCCCTGTTAGAAGTTCTCTCCCATAAATAACTATTGTGGTATATTTTGCTCTTACACCATTTTAACAGGTAAATCTATTTATCTGTTAGACCAGTTCATTTTATGCTGACGTGTTGTCTAAGGGCTTGTATTTGTGAGATAACGTATACCATGAAGTTAATGCAGAAATTATCACGGACATAGTTCATGACTTCATGGTGGACTCTTTGCCAACGAAAAGCTTTATTACTTCCAATTGGTACATGCCTAGAGGTTATACTAAAGATTTTCTTGGTATCATCTTTATATAAGATGTTGTAGTGATATAACTCATGTTAAATAGGAATAGTATAATTTATTATTGCACAGAATACAAAAGAATCGGATTTATGGATGCTTATTCTATTAACAAATGAATAATATATTCTGACATAAAAAATATAAGGTTTCTCATTTGAATTACTAAATAATTTTTTAATCCAGATTATTTGGTACAAAAATTAATGAATATTTGATAAGAACTACATAAAAGATTCAGCTTATACTTTATTTTCAAACTTTTAATTAGTCCTAACTTACGTGCTCTAATATTATCTAATATCATTCTAAAGAGTTTGTACATACTTATGGGACACGCGTGCAACTCACGTCTTAAAAACTAGTATTATACTAAAAGTAGGAAGCACTTATAGCTAAAGTTAAATTATCAAAATATCCATAAAGATGTGTTACAGTTTTGTCCCTATGAAATACAGCTCTACATAAAATTCTTGTACAAAAATGTAACTTACTTTCTATAAAATAACAAAAAGGTAAATTATTTTATAATAAATAGTAACAATTAATCAATAATAGTGTTGGGTCTCTTCAAGTAGTGGTCACACGTGTATCTATTAGAGCTAACGTTTACCATTCCATATTCTATTTTCTTCATTTTCTCTTAATTAGGCTTTTCAATTTTTATCTTAAATGCAATACGGTTTAGTCAAAGCTCTTTACTAGATTCGTGTACAAAAGTACAAAAATATCATATAGTCATAAATAATAATTATATCATTGAGTCTCTTCCTCTTCTCCTAATTAATTGATATCCGTAATTATATATTTATATTTTGTGTTTACTTGTCATTAAAATAAAACTCTGATTATCAATAGCTCTCTCGTCTCCCATCTTCTTATCTTCTGGATTTTGAGTATTAGAATTTAACATTGGATGCCAAACTATTGGAGATGCTTACAACTTGTTTGATGGTCGTTACATATTGTGTTTTATCGTATTGTTACTTTAAATACGATATTTGTTTTGGTTGTTACTTAAATTTTATTATATCGTATCGTTAAATCCGTCGTTACGTAACGACGAAATGTGTCACTTTATGTAACGACCGATTTGGTGTGGTTGTGTCGTTATCTTATCTTTTTTCTCTCATCTCACCCTTCGCTATTATTAAATAATTTTATTTTATCATTTACCCTACCTTTTTATATAATAAATTTATCCCGAATCATAATTTTTCTTTATAATATTGCAAATTTATTCTTTATATTGTTGGTGCATGATATCATGAAACAACAATAAATGATACAATCTATCCAAACATTGTAATATTAAACGATACAATACAATACGATACATTATGAAACGACACGAAACAACCATCCAAACAAGCTGTTACTATCACTGCAAGTGACACAAGTAAGATCAGATTTACTGAAGAGCACTTTTTATATATGGCCCCTTCAAAAGTCCATAGGGATTAATGTATTTCTTTGAGCTACTTATTCAAAGTCCGTGCCATGAGCACTTGATCAAGTGCGCAAGACTCATATCCAAACAACTAAAACTCCATCAAAAGGAAAGTTTTGCTCATGTGTAACTCCTCTGTTGACTTAGATTCTTTGTTTTTGTGTGCGTATATTTCTCTTAATATTAGAATGTTAAGGTTTAGTCAATTATGAGAACCGACTGAAATATCATTTCTTTTTTTTAGGATTTGAACAACAACAATAATAACAACAAACCCAGTATGTTCCCAACAAGTGGGGTCTTGGAAGGGTAGTCTATACGCAGATCTCACCTCTACCTAATGCAGGTAAAGATGTTATTTTCAATAGACCCTCGGCTCGGAAAGGGCGAGAAGAAGAAGAAGAAGAAGAATAAGGAGAAGAAAAGCAAGAAAGGAAGAGAGAAGAAAAAGAAGGAGATAAAGGATAAGTAATACCAAATAATAGCAACAGGGAATACAATACGTGAGGCGAACAAAATCACATAACGCAATAAAAATATAAGAATATGAAGGGACATGCGTGCTACTAAGACTATCGGTTAGCAACTAAAAAACTACCTACTAACCTTCTACCCTAATCCTCGACCTCTACACCCTCCTATCAAGGGTCATGTCCTCAGTGAGCTGAAGCAGCGCCATGTCCTGTCTAAGCATCTCTCCCCAGTACTTCTTAAGCCTACTTCGACCTCTTCTCAAACTCTCCATGGACAACCTCTCACACCTCCTAACAGGAGCATCAATGCTTCTTCTCTTAACATGTCCAAACTATCTCAGTCTCGACTCCCACATCTTGTCCTCCACGGAGGCTACTCTCACTCTGTCTCGGATAGCTTCATTCTTAATCTTATCTCTCCTGGTACACCCACACATCCATCTCAGCATCCTCATCTCTGCTACTTTTATCTTCTGCAGGTGGGAGTTCTTGACTGACCAACACTCAGCCCCATACAGCATAGTCGGTCGAACCACCACTCTATAAAACTTACCCTTAAGTCTTGGCGGCATATTCTTATCACATAAAATACCGGAAGCGAACCTGAATTTCATCCATCCCGCTCCGATGCGATGTATGATATCTTCATCAATCTCCTTGTTACCTTAGATAATAGACTCGAGATACTTAAACTAGCTCTCTTGGGGATAACTTGAGTATCAAGCTTTACCTCTACGTCTGCTTCATGGGTCCTGTCACTAAATTTGCACTCCAAGTATTCTATTTTAGTTCTGCTCAACTTGAAACCTTTAGAATCTAAGGTTTGCCTCCAAACCTCCAACCTCGCGTTAACTCCGCTTCGCGTCTCGTCAATCAACACTATATCATCGGCAAATAGGATGCACCAAGGCACCCTCCCCCTGGATGTCGCGACAGTACATCCATCGCCAAAGCAAATAAAAATGGGCTAAGAGTCGATCCCTGGTGCAACCTCATCATAACAGGAAAATTCTTTGAGTCACCACCCACAGTCCTCACCCGAGTCTTAGCACCATCATACATATCTTTAATCATCCTAATGTACGCTACCAGAACACCGCTAGCCTCCAAACACCTCCACAGGACCTCCCTCGGAACTTTATCTTATGCTTTCTCAAGGTCAATAAACACCATATGTAAGTCCTTCTTCCTCTCCCTATACTGTTCCATAATTTCCTTACCAAATGAATTGCTTCTGTATTTGAACGCCCCGGCATGAATCGAAACTGATTCTCAGAAATAGACACGCACCTCCTCACCCTCTCCCAAACCTTCATAGTGTGAGTCAACAACTTGATACCCTTATAATTGTTGCAATTTTAGATATCACCCATATTCTTGTACAGCGGAACCATCGTACTCCACCTTCATTTTTTGGGCATCTTCTTCATCCTAAAACTAACATAAAACAGCCCAGTGAGCCACTCCAAGTGTGATGACCCAAAATGTTATCTTTAAATTTAATAATTAATTTTGTATTCTAAGACCTCTAAAAAAGGATTTCAGAATTAGCAGAGGTAGAAATACCAGCCTCCATATTCTAATCAGTCTAACATGGAAGATCTAATGAAGGCTTTCATTATTAAGACGGATGAGAGATTTGAAAATAATAGTGCAGCTATTCGAAACTTAGAGAGGCAAGTGGGGTAGATTGCTAGTTTGTTATCTGAGAGGTCTCCAAGAACCCTCCTTACGGATACCGAAAGGAATCCAAAGGAAATAATAAATGCAGTGTCTTTGAGGAATGGCAAGGTTTTGCAAGATCAGTTAGTAGCAGAGAAGAATGAGTTGACGGGAATCAAGTTAAGACTAAAGTGAGGGAAGAGCAAGAGGATGATATGAAGAAGAAGAAGAAGAAGAAGAAGAAGAAGAAGAAGAAGAAGAAGAAGAAGAAGAAGAAGAAATCTGAAGTTCCAACAAGGAAAAAGAAAGACAAAAGTCTAAAGTTCCAACAAGGAAAAAGAAAGACAAACAAATAAGTAATAATGAGATCGAAGAGAGTAAATATATGCCTGCTCTACCTTTCCCTCAGAAGCAAAGAAGAGAGAAGTTGGACAAACAATTTGGGCATTTTCTTGAAGTGCTAAAGTAGGTGCATATTAATGTACCTTTCACATAGGTGCTTTCACAGATTCCAGCATATGCGAAGTTCTTAAAGGAGATATTGTCCAACAAGAGGAAAGTAGAGGAAACCTCGGTAGTCAAGCTCACAAAGCATTGTGGTGCTATTCTACAAAATAAGCTCCATCAAAAGTGTGAGTTTTACTATACCTTTCTCTTTAGGAAGTACTAAATTTGAAAAAACTCTATGTGATTCAGGTGCTTCCATTAACCTTATGCCTTTGCCTATTTTCAGGAAATTGGAGAGAGAGATTGGAGAAATCAGATCTAAACCTGTGTCCTTGCAGTTGGCGGATCAGACCACAATCATACCTAAAGGAATAGTGGAAGATGTGCTAGTTCGGGTGGACAAATTTGTGTTCCCTGTGGACTTTATTGTGGTGAACATGGAAGAGAATAGGGAAGTCCCTCTGATTCTAGGGAGACCCTTCTTGGCTACCGGAAAAGCGATTCTGGACATTCAAGTAAGGCAACTCATGCTCAAAAAGGGGGAAGAAAGGGTGATATTTAAGACAAAAGGAGTAATGAGGGACCTAAAAGAACTAGATGGAGATAGTAAGCATAATAAGTGTGGGGTGTACCCAAAGAAGACCGAAAAGAAGCTCTCATCATGGATGTGTGCACTAGGTAGGGTGTGCAAAGGAGATCCCGACTTTGATTCAGACCCTGACTAGATGAATCAGGAGAGTTTCCTTTACCTCTTGCTTTTTATTTGTGTGTCACGGGGACATGCCATAATTTAAAGTGTGGGGTGGGGATGTAAATATGTACATGTATGTTTGTTTTTTTGTGTTTTGTTTGAAAAAAAAAAGATTTCCTTTTTTACTTTTTCCGATGGTGGAATTCCGCGATTGTCTTCTTGAGCGATCAAAGTCGAAGAAAAAATTAATATTTTATTTTTCCTAGGTAGTGTAACAATTTTCCCTTGATTTTCCTTTGTGCCACGATTCTTTTTCAAGGTTTTGTTTGAACCAGGTGTAATTAGTTTTTTTTTTATTAGGAAATTTGAAGTCTTGTGCTATAGTGTTAAATAGAGATAACTGCTCTTGACTTTGTTGTGTCTTGAGAGTAGTGACCGCCTTAGTTGTGACGCATAGGCTTAGTTCTTCACTCATGTATCGTAGTGCCTTAAATTGTTTGATTTTGACTTTGATACTACTTTGACTAGAGAGTCGGGATAGATCCGTTCTTGAGTGAGTTATGTGCCAACGTGTGTGTGAGATTTTGTTGATATTCTGCACATGTCAGTTGATATCGAGAACTTGCCCCATGTATTTGAAAAGTAAAATAGTAGTCTTGTTCAGTATAGGAAGTGATATATGCATTGTTTTTGTTGAGCCAATTATATGTTTATGAACACCTAATTAATGTGTATCTTAGTTAGCCTCTTTGAGTCGGTAATACTATTTCTTTGGCAACCACACTACAAGCCTAACCCGTTTGTTGAATTGACCATTTGTTTGAACCTTTTACCTCTCTTGAGCACTTGAATTTGTAATGAGCTTGTTAAAAGCTAAGTGGAGGCATGATTTGGTTTTGAGTGGAAGTGAGAAAAAAGGAGAAAGGTGCAATGTTTGAGAAAAATTTTGAGAGCCACTTGTAAGGAATTGAAAAGAAAAAAAGTGAGTTTGCTTGAAAAAAATCAGAACTTAGAAAAGAAAAAAAGGTTGTGCATGTATTATAAGATAAAAAAATTGATTCTGGGCTAGTGGTAGTTCTCATCTTGTTTGTGCTTAAAGATATTGGGAGCTTGATGCTATTATGTATGAAGGTTGGGGTTTTGTTCAACACAAGTGTGAGGTTTAAATTATTAATGTATATGTATTAAAGTGATTAGGGAGGTGTAGTTACTATATCCAATCTTACTTGTCCCACAGCCAACATTAAAACTAAAATAAACTCATATTTGATCTTTGACCGAATGAGCTCAATTAGTAGAGTACTACACTACGGGCAAGCCTATGGTACGTTTTATGTGGCGCATGAATTTTATTTCTGAGAGTGAGTTGATTCTTTCTATCTTGAGTTCCTATTTGTTCTTGAATTTTATTGTGTGGGGAATTACTCTCTATCTATGGTATGAGGGCACATGATTTGCGAAGGAAAGGTAATGTCTTTGGCCTCTGTGTTAGAGTAAGTGAGCGGGGTTTTGAAAAATATGTGGTGCTTTTGAGTCGAGTATTGAGGCTAGGATGTTATGATAGGGTGCTTGGTTTGCTTTAAATATTCTTATCATGATGAGTTATGGAAGTTGTCTGATGAAAAGGTCATCTCTATGTACACGTGCAGTTTGATTGCTCGAGGATGAGCAATAATTTAAGTGTGGGGTGTTGATGGTAGGCTAGAAACCCATATTTTAGTCATAGTTTGCACTCTGATCACTGTATTTTACTTGTGGTTAAGCTTAATTAATGGTTATTTACGCTTATTACGTGTTTTATGCCTTGTAGGAAATTATTCTAAGCTATTAAACTAATTTGGAGCTAATTTGAATAAGTTGGAACTTTGAAGTCTGAGTAAAAGCCCAAGAAATTATGTCAGAATTACGTTCGGGGTCGAGGACCAAGTCTGGATGTCAAAAAATGAGAAAAAAGACTACTCTGAGAAAAATGCACGACCGCACTACGCCATGCGCCGCGGGACGCGGGGTTCTAGTGCAAAATTCCTGCAGAGTGTAAAAATCAACTCTCTGAACTTCTCCACAGGCGTATCGCGTAGGGCGGCGCGCCCGCGCATGTGTAAATTTTACAGAGTCTTTCTCTTACTTCGGATTGGAAAGGATAGTTTTATCCGGGCCCGTTCCTACATGGTATAAATACACCAAAAACACGATTTTTAGAGGATATTTGACCTGATAAGATTTTGGAGAGCATATGAGGCTACAAGACACCAGATTTCATCATCTTTTCATCAATTTAATACGGGAGTTTTGGGTTGTAACGTTAGATTAATGTTTTCTTACTCTTTAATTATATTTGTGATGACTTCCTCCATGATTATGGAGTAGTTTCCCTTAGGGTTTGATGGATATGGTGTTTTGATTGATATTTGTGAATTTTAACTCTAGTTCTTTGCTTGAATTCGTTTATGGAGATTTGAAATGCTTGCATCTATATTCGCCAGTTTATTTAATCAAAAGAGGAATATTTTGGTGATTATCTTGCATTATTTTGTTTGATTTAATTCAGTGATTCTCTTAAGTCATTGAAAGAGCTTATTGAATTGTTGATTAAATCAAGTTAGTAGAATATTCGAGAGACGTTTTCCTGAAGACCAATTCATTAACGCATGCTTGCATATTTTCACAGTGCTTATATTAGTTCACCTTTTAGAGTTAAGATTTAATCGAAAGAGGAGTCTTGACTACACGTTTGAACTAATCATCGAGTGAATTCGTGAGAATCATTAGAACATTAGAGTGAAATGAACTAGAGTTGGATCCCAAATAGCTATCTTACACTTATCCTATCACGGCCCTTATTTCTCCTATTGATATTTTAGTGTTGCTCAAATCTTGTCTTCCAGTGATCAATTATTAGTTACTTCAGTTTCATTATTAATTTTAGTTATTAATCATCCCAACCAACGTATTAATCATCCTGAATAACGTTAAGCTAGGAATTACTTGAATATTATTTAAATCCAATCTATGTGGAAATGATAATCATAACTATACTATCTTTGGCTAGCGAGCATTAATTTTGTGTTGTGTTTGCGCTCGTCAACCAGATTTCACACTATCCCCCCTACGAATCAGCCATATTCCCCCTGAGATCCTGTTTTCTCCCTTTTATTTTTCTCTCCCCTTTTAGCATCATTAAAATAATTAGACAGGTAAAAGCAAGAAAAAATCTAGCAAAGTTAACTCATGTCACTTGTGTGCACACAACATGGCTAAAAACACAACGCAAGAGTATAACATTGCATTAAATTGATGACGATACTTATTAATTTAGAGGAGAAGAAAAACAGAGTAGCAGTACCATGATTACACACATATACAATCCAAACAAAAACTAGAGTACCACAGTCAATAAGGAAGGACAATAAAAAGTCAAGGCATGATTAACAAAGAGCTGGCAAATGAGTATGATATGGGACACTGGATGGGGAAAGGAAGGACTAGGGAGCAAGGGTCTTGATCAGGCTATCCATACGAGCATTAGCATCCTTTTGGTCGTTGATCAGCTGCTCCTTCAGGTTCTCTACTTGGTTCCTCATCTCTGCATTTTCAGCTTTCAGGCGAGCAATCTCTTTTCCCTGAGCATTGCTGGAACCATGTTCCTTGCTGGCCTGATTGAGCTTAGACTCAAGAATAGCATCATGTGCCTTCAGATACTTGATTTCTTCATTTGTAGCATTTTGAGCATCGATGAGCTGAGAAATAGTGGTGTTGCTGCCTATACCTCCCTTCTTGTCCATACACTCACATTCCTCCAAAGTGGTCATGGTAAACATTTATTTGCGAGTTCCCACTGATGCTCTTCCTAGAGGGACCTCAAATCGTTCAAGTACCTTAGTGATCAAGAACCCATAGGAGAGACCATGATTGTCATCCTTGAAATCTGTCATTTTCTTCATATGCTCAATCGTAATTCCAGGAAGATTGATAGGAATGTAGGAGTCCAGTGCTTCCATAAGAACCAGGTACGCTATATAGGCCATGGATCTCCTCTCAGCCCTAGGTAGCAAGACCTTGTTCACCAACTCAAATAAAAGTTGGTATTCTGGCAGAAGTGCCTTCTTGTGTACTCGTTCTCCGGTTTGAACAGGTTAAGGCTTGATGATGATTTTCTTAAAATCAGAGGAACAAGTTCCCTCTATAGTTGATAACCCCTCTGTAGGTACCCCAAGAATCTCACCAAGCAGAACCTCATTTATCAAAAAATCATTCCCATTTATCTTCAAGCAAATTGAGTCACCCTCCACTGTAAACATGTCAGCATAGAGACTACGTACCTCCTCTTCATACACTTTTGTACTCTTAATGTCAAACAGATGAGTATACTTCTGGAAGTCACAAATCTCCACCAGCTGACGCATCCCTGAGTGATCAAGAATTTCATAATCAAACACTTTCCCCCATAAAACTTTCTGTTTTTTCAAATTTGCTCTCATCTCAAGCTCAGATAGTTCAACTTTTGCCCTCTTTGAAGTGCCAGGTTCCTCACTGCTACTTGAACTCTTTCTGAGAGGTTTCTTCTTCTCTTTAGTTTTCTCCTTCTCAACTTCTCCTTCTTCACCAACTTTATCATGCTTTTCAGATAGAACCTTTTTTTGTTTCACAAAAACTACTTTCTTTGACGTTTTCCTTACAAGAGGAGCAGGATCATGTTCCATTTCCTCATCATCAACCTCTATAACCTCTGTCGGAGGTACATCCTCCTTATCAATAAGCCTTCTTTTAACAAGCCTTCTTTTTCTCTTCTTCTCCTTATTCTTTTTCAACGCACTATCAAGTGCAACCTTTTTCTACTGCCTAGTGGTGGGTTGTTTAGGTACAGACTCTTTTGTGGCCTTCCCACCACTCCTAGAAGCTATA
Organism: Nicotiana tomentosiformis; assembly: GCF_000390325.3. Classification (NCBI taxonomy): domain Eukaryota; kingdom Viridiplantae; phylum Streptophyta; class Magnoliopsida; order Solanales; family Solanaceae; genus Nicotiana; species Nicotiana tomentosiformis. The sequence continues at coordinate 33,874,895 of NC_090820.1, read as the reverse complement.
AACTGGCTACAAACATATTATCTAGGTCCTCATCACTATCACCAGATTCTCTCTCTGACACAGACTTCATCTCAAGCTACATAACCTACAAAGGGACTATAACAGGGTGAGCTAAAGAGGTAGAGTCAACATTGTCCAGGTGGTTGTCTTGTAGAGCTAGGAGTTTCATCCCAAGTAAGAGCAGAGAACTCCTCTTGGACAGAGGCACTAGGTCCTTCTGTAGGCTCCCCTGTTGTACTGACCAGTGCTTGGTAACTTTGAGGCACATGGTCCCCATGCCCCTGTTCTTCCCCCTGAGTCCTATCACCCATATCATCAGTCAAATGATCCCCAACTAAACTTTTCACAACATCAACAGGCTCTTGTTCAAGAGAGGTAGAGCCTGTTTTAAGAGAATCACTTCCATCTGTCTTACCCTCATTACCCAACAATGTTGTACTAGTAGGAGAGTATGGAACACTACCTGATATTGACGAGATAGTCAGATCAATCCTTGGAACACCTGGAGAATAAAAAATACAAGATGCAGGAAAAACATCAACCACACCAGGAACCAGTATTTCATCCACAAGTTCTTCCTAGACACGCTAACTTGACACTACTCCTCTTTCAACTCCTTTCATTATTTCTTTTGTGGATTGGAGAACGCGAAAAGTAGAGGTAGGCCCTTCTAATTCAACTTTTGTTGTAGTAGAAGATAGTGAGGGAGAAGCAATAAATATTTTTGGATTTAGTCTTTTTCGGGTGTGATGGGGACCAAAACCAGATGGTGTAGGGGAAAGGACTGTGGATGGGGGTTGGTTGGAGATTGGGGATTTTGTGGTGAAGGTTGTGACTCCGATCTAAATGGTTGTGCTTTGTGAGATGGATACACAACAGAGATTTCTTTAGTGACTTTGGGAGACTCAGATTATGGTGAAGACATGGTTGATTTTGAGATTAAGAAGACATAAAAAAAGGGTTTGGGAGAAGAGAGGTATTCGATGTAGACAGTAAGGAGAGAGATACTGGATTTTTTGGGGTATTTAGAGGGAAATGAGGGACCAGTTACAATTAGGTGTGAGAGAAGAGATTTGTAGTCGGGTCGGTTTGTAACGGGTACATCGTTTGGTGTTAAAAAATATCGGAAGAAGCAGAGGCAATTAATGACGTGGCACACTAGTAGTTCAAAATGCATAAAAGTGTAAGAGGAACTACTAACCTGAGTCATGGGAACCAGGTTCCCTGACAACGTTTTGAAAATATGAGCATCATTATTCCAAATAAATGCAATGTCATTAGCACTTGTTTGTCTTGTAGTTGCCATGCGTGTTTACCTATAATAGTGTGGAATTGAGTTAGAAGTTGCCAGAAAATACTTTTTAGCAATTTACCTTGCCATCATTTCATAGCCAATCATTGAGGGACCGGGTTCTCATTTCAGCTTAATTAATCCCAACTCCAGACGGTTTCTTTCAAAATGCTCTTTACTTAGTGCTTTGGTGAAGATATCTGCTACTCAGTCCTCTGTTTTACAAAACTTCATACGGATGAGTCATTTTTCAACATTGTCCCTCAAGAAATGATGTCGTACAATCAATGTGTTTTATCCTCTTATGCTGAACCGGGTTCTTTGCCATGTTGAGAGCACTTGTGTTACCACACAATAACCACACACAGTCAGAAAACATACCAAAATCCTCTAGTTGATTCTTGATCCATAGCAGTTGGGTGCAACAAGAAGCAACATCTACATATTCAGCTTCTGCAGTAAAGAGGGCCACAGAGTTTTGTATATTTGCACCCCATGAAATCAAGCATGACCCCAGAAAATATGACATTCCAGATGTACTCTTTCTTTCCACCAGATATCTAGCATAATCAGCATCAACATGCCCAATTAAGTCAAAATTATCTCCAGCGGGTTAATAGAGGACCAAGTCCTGCGTTCCCTTGAGATACCTTTGAATTCTCTTTGCAGCCTTCAAATGAGATTCTTTTGGACTTGATTGAAATCTATAACATAACCCAAAACTAAACACAATGTCAGATCTGTTGGGCGTCAGGTACAGAAGTGATCCAATGATACCCCTATATATAGTTTCATTTACATGGGAACTAGGTTCGTCCATGTCTAGACGAGTGGCAGTAGCAATGGGAGTATCAATGTTTTTTTTGAGATTTCTATTTCAAATCTTTTCATCATCTCCTTGATGTACTTTTAATGATTTATCATAGTCCTTTAGAGGTTTGCTTTACTTGTAACCCAAGAAAGAAGTTTAGTTCCCCCATCATGCTCATCTCAAATTCACTTCCCATGAACTTTGTAAACTCTTCACAAAGGGAATCATTTGTTGCACCAAAAATAATGTCATCAACATAGACTTGGACAATCAGCAGGTTCCTCCCTCGTTTCTTTAGAAACAGGGTATTGTCAATTTTCCCTCTAGTGATGTCATTCTACAGAAGACCTAGACAATCTTTCGTACCATGCATGAGGGGACTACTTCAATCTATATAAAGCTTTGTCAACCTTGAAAACATGTTCACGATGTTCATGACATTCAAGTCCAGGTGGTTGCTTGACAAGAACTTCCTCCTTCAAATATCCATTTAGAAATGCGTTCTTTACATCCATCTAGAACTATTTAAATTCCATATGAGATGCAAAAGCAATAAGAATTCTATTGGCTTCCATTCTGGCAACTGGAGCAAAAGTTTCATCATAGTTAATTCCTTCTTCTTGATTGTAGCCTTGGACCACCAGCCTGGCTTTATTTCTTGTTGTATTGCCAAACTCATCAAGCTTGTTTCAGAGCACCCACATGGTTCCGATCACTGTTCTATTTGAGGGCTGAGGAACCAGGTGCCACACTTTGTTCTTTTCAAATTGATGGAGCTTTTATTGCATATCAACAATTTAGTCAGCATCTTTCAAAGCTTCCTCGATATGTTTTGGCTCAATTTAAGACAAGAAGGCTGATAAAGCAAACATGTTTCTTGCCTTGGATCTAGTTTTAATACCAGAGTCCAAAGGAGTGATCACATTTTGAAGAGGATGTGAACTCATGCGCTTCCAGTTAGACAACTGAGTTTCAGGACCTGAGGGACTGGGTTCCTCCATGTATGACCCATCATTGGCATCAATGGAAGTATGAGTACGACCTCTTTGCTCTGCATTAGGGGTACCTAATACTGCAACATCAACTATATTGTTAGCTTCAGTTGCTATGATGGAGGGACTTGGTTCCTCCAAATCAGCTGGAAGTTCTACTGCATCTTTTTCACTAGTCTCCATGACTTGAATCATTAGATCTGCCTTCTCATTTGCCATATCTATAACCTCTCCAGGGACCTTTGTGAAGCCTACATCTTGATCATCCTTATCATGTGAATCCTTCCCACTTGAGTGGTGAGATTCATTAAAGACCATATATACATTTTCCTCTACACATTGAGTCCTTTTGTTGTAGACTTTTCATGTTTTACTTTGAGAAGAGTAACCAAGAAAGATTCCTTCATCACTCTTTGCATCGAATTTTCTCAAAGTTTCCTTACCATTATTGAGAACGAAGCATTCGCATCCAAATGATCTTAGGTCGTAAGCTTTGGTTTTCTTCCATTAAGCAATTCATAAGGGGTCTTGTCAAGCAAGGACCTGATCATGCACTTATTAAACAAACAACAAGCAGTGTTCAGTGCTTCAGCCCGGAATCTCTTGGGCACACCACTTTCAATCAATATTTTCCTATCCATGTCTTCAAAAGTCCTATATTTCTCTCCACAATATCATTTTGCTGAGGTGTTCTGGGAGTAGAAAAGTTGTGACTTATACCATTTTCACCACAGAAATCATCAAACTTGACATTGTCAAACTCGGTGTCGTGATCAGATATGATGCTCACAATTTTTGTAGTCCACCTTCACTTGAATCTGCTTCACAAATGCGATAAAACTAGAAAGATTTCATCCTTGGTCCTGAGAAATAAGGTCCGTGTGAATCTGGAGTAGTCATCAACAATGACAAATATGTACTTCTTTCCTCCTCTGTTAGGCATCCCCATAGGTCCACACAGATCCATATGAAGAAGATCCAGTGGCCTTAAGGTACTCACTTCCTTCTTTGATTTGAATGAGGACCTGATTTGCTTCCCTTTCAAACACGCATCACACACTTTGTGATCTTTAAACTTTGACTTTGGTAGTCCACGAACTAGGTCCTTATTGATCAGTTTGTTCAACAGAGAGAAACTTGTATGCCCTTATCTTTTGTGCCATAACTCAGCATCATCATCAATGGCACTCAAGCATGTAAGATCACCACAATTCAGAGAATCGAAGTCTGCAACATAGATGTTTTTGAACCTTTTTGCAATCAAAACCACTTCACCAGTTATAATATTGGTGGCAATATATGACTTTGGTAAGAATTCCATTTTGTTTCCTTTGTCGCAGATTTGAGAAACACTCAACATGCTATATTTCAAGCTATTTACATAGTACACATTTTCAGTTGAGTGGGAAAGTGTTTTGCCAATCTTTCCAACTCCCAGAATGTATTCCTTTTTGCCATTTCCAAAGGACAGACTCCCACCTTGCATGGCCTTAAGTGAGAAAAAAACATCCATTCTTCCAGTCATGTAGTTAGAGTAGCCACTATCCATATACCATCTTTGACTGCTTCCCCTCACTATTGCCTACACGAGAAAATTAAATATTAGACTTAGGAACCCAAAAACTAGTGTGGGTCTCTTGTAATGATGGAATAGGTGAATTGGACTTCTTTTTGTCTATGTAGGCATCACATGCTTCTTTTTAAGGAATTAGGTTCCTTAGCAGTAGGTACTTTTTTAGCAAAAGCTTTGTTTTTCTGCTGAGACTGAAGTTTGGCTTTACAAGAGTCCTTGTAATGACCAATTTGACCACAATGAGTACAAAGCCAGTTATCAGTTACAGTAGCATACTTGCTATGCGATTATATGGAGCTTTGGCCTTATGGAACCAGATTCCTTACATGTTCCCCCCATTACTTTTATATATATAAGTGATTGTATCAGAGGACCAAGTCCACTTAAGTTAACTTATCTTGATCATTTTTAACCCTTCCTAGGTTCTCCTGAAGTTGTCTATTTCTTTCAAGTTCAGCTACAAGACTTAATTTGACATTTTTGATTTTATTTTCATGCTTAAGTTATGCCTCACCTGCCACTTGCTTTCCCTTAGTGTTGTTCATGTAATTTTTAATTTGATTTTTTAACATGGTATTTTCCTTCGTTATTTCTTGCATTGTTTCCTTCAGATCTACAACTACAACCACCAAATTATCTCTCTTTTGTTCTACCTTACAAATTACCTTAGTTAAAGTATTTTTATCATTAATGAGGTTGTGGTAAGCATCAATTAAACATTAGCTAAAGATACCAACTTCTTTTGAGAATAAGATTTCAAATTTCTTTGAACGACAAGAAAGTTTACCTCATCGCCATCATTATCTTAATCCTCATAATATTTTTCCATTAGTGCAAATATGGAGTCATACTCTGTAGATTCGCTTTCAACGGCCATCATGGAGGTGTCTTCTTGTTCGTCATCACCCTCAGATTTACTAGAGAAATCTTCCTAGGAAGCCAGAGCTTGATTCATAATATTATCAACAACATATCTTCTGTTAAACTTCCTATCGGGGACCTGTTCCTCTTAACTGCCTTGTCTACGTTGTGTTTGTAGTGGTCCTGCTTCTAGAAAGGACATTCTTTGATAAAATGTCCTGGCTTTCTGCACTTGTGATGACAATCATATCCTTTGGTGTTTCTGCTAGAGCTGCCCTTCTTGGGAATTCCTCCATTTCTACGAACCATTTTCTGAAATCTCTAAGTAAGATAGGCCATGTCTGTGTCATCACAACTTGAGTCGCTGTCGTCTGTCTGCCTTGAGGACCAGGTTCTTCTCCTTTTGGGGTTCTCTTATTTCATGATCCTTCTTTTTTCATCTCATAGGTATTTAGATTTCTAATGAGTTCATCAATAGTCAACTTCTGCAGATCCTTGGCTTCTGTGATAGCATTAACTTTGCTCTCCCAAGAATCTGATAATACACTGAGTATTTTTCTGACCAGTTTGTTTCATGGGATAATTTCTCCAAAGGAGTAAAGCTCATTGATGATGGAGGTAAAACACGTATGCATATCCTGAATAGACTCATCCTCCTTCATCTTGAAGAGTTCATACTCAGTAGTAAGCATGTCGATTTTTGGCTGCTTGACCTGAGTTATTCCCTCATGTGCAGTTTGGAGAGCTTCCCAGATCTACTTCGCAGACTGACATATTGAGATGCAGTTGTACTCGTCTGGTCCGATCCCATAGACGAGAATCTTCTTTGCCCTGAAGTTTTTCTCGATGGCTTTCTGATGAGCATCATTATACCCCTTTATTGTCTTTGAAACTGTAGCTATTCCCTTGACAATAGTCTTCATAGGGACAAAGTCCATCACAGATAACATCCCAGAGCTCTGAATCCTCAGCCATGATAAAATCATGCATTCTTATTTTCCACCAACCATAGTACTGACCATTGAATCTTAGTGGTCTATATGTTGATTGTCTTTCTTCAAAGTTTGGTGGAGCAGCTATGTAGATCCTTTCTAGGTATTAACCTTTTAGAAATAACTTGCTATGATACCAATTAATGTAAACTAAGGGTCCACTAAATTGTATAGAAAATTTGATTCTCTATTAGTTCTCACAGAAACAGCAGTAAGTAAAGAACACAACAAAATTTACGTGGAAAACTCCAAGCTCACGAGGTTAAAAACCATGACCTACCCTAATAGGATTTTAACTTCACTATCTGAGCAAATTTTAGAATACAACCTATTGCAATCTAGGGGTTAAACTCTTAATCCCTCAACCCTTACAATAACTCTATTGTAAGACTCTTTGTAATAACTCTATTATAAAACTACACACTTGGCTAGCTCTAGTTAAAGCAACCAAAACAATGATGGTTTAAAAGATGTCCTATGAAATGGTTCTGAAAATATGAACAGGAATTACAAGTGAATAACATGAAATAAAGACACAACAATACTAAAGGACATAAGACATAATAAATGCTGGGAACTGGTCCTTTTGTCGGTTGCTGCTTTGTTCTTCAATGCCTCAGAGTGAATAAGGGTGGTTGCACACTTGAGAGAGAGAACTATTTAGGCTTTGCTAGTGTTGAGTGAAATCCCTTGCCTCATATTGATAATATATGTGTAAGGTCATCAAAGATGCTGTAAGGGAGTGTCTACTACACTGCACGCTTCAACGGTGTTGCTGTACTATTGCTTGTACAGTGCAACAGCTTTAACAACTGTTAGAGTTGACTTGTACTGTGACCGGAGGAATTGATCCCTATATGTTCCCTCTTTTGTTCCCTTAACTAATTTCATTGAGCACATATGATTATTTGCTCCTCACACTAAGAAACCAATTGTATCAGGTTCCCTATCTGGTTCTCTTATGAAGTTTGTCAAATCATCAAAACAAAGGCACGTAACTTATTATGTCGCAGCTACTTCAAGTTAACTCTAATGTGAAAGATACAACTCGAGTTTACAACCTCTTGCAAATCTAAGGATTAACTCTAACCCTTGTAGCAACACGTTACAGGCTATTGCGACTACTTCATGTTAACTCTAACTTGAATGAAATAACTCAGGTGCCTAATACAATTTGATTCTAAGAAAGCTAAAAGATACAACTCAAAAAGTCTACTATACTTTGAACTAGAAATAAAGAAAGACACATAAAAATATTTATGGAACTGGTTTGTCAATCTAGGTCATGTAGCTTCATGATCACACTCTTGAATTTCACAGGAATTTCTCACAAAATGCCTTGCTATTTTGTTCTCAATTCTTTCTTTTACTTCAGTACTTGTGCGTCACCTGTAAAAGAGAACACGACTGATATTCATAGAGTTAGTAGAATAAGAATTAACTAGTGCTCCAATGCTTTACTCTTCCTTGGTGGAAGAGTTTTAGTTATCTTCAACTCCTAACTCCTTCCTTATCTTGGATAGAGTTCTCTTCAAGTAAGGAGTCATGCTCCTTATCAAATATGCAACTTTTTTGTTTAGGGACTATCAGAAATAATCACTTATACTTTTTCCTTCAACGTGCATGTCTTTTACTTGATTCGGACTGTAACCTGTGTATAGTGTCAATGAACCTAGTTCATGCATGTGTTCCTTTAACAATCATCAAAACCAAAATTGCCCAGGTCAACAAATTTCCCTTTTTGATGATGACAAACTCTATGCTTTTCAGAAGAATGAATCCTATTTCAACTCAGCTCAACATCAAACACAACATCAGAACACTTTCCATTTAAAGTTACAAATCATCACGGACCAGGTTCATTAGGTTATAACTATCACAGTCTAAAGCAAAAGCACAAGCACACCTTATCTTCCCCCTTTTGACATCATCAAAAAGTTGCAAAATTAAGTTAAGTAACTAGATTTTAACAGATATCACCCATGACCGTTGAGGCTACTTCAAATGCAATCATGGATTCAATTTTCTCTTTTTAATCTAAGGATATTAGCCATTTAAGAAATTTCAGCAAACAATTAAAGCAAAAGTAGTGAATTTCATTGATTGATAGGATACTACCATAAGGCATAAGAAGAAATAACAACATAGAATCATAAGCAAAAAACAGAGAAATCCCACTTGGTTCACTAGTTACAACTGGGCTAGGAAGGATTTAGGACTAGTAAGGACCAGGTTTTTGGTTCTTGGCTTGAAGCAACTTCAACATTTTGAAGAATACCATCATTCTTCTCCTTCTACTTTGCAAGCTCACACTTGAGAGAGTCTCTCTCAGCCTCTACTTCATCCAATCATTTCTTCAGCCTTTCAATCTCAGCATCCTTAGCCATTTTCTTTCACTATTTGAGCCTTCTTGCTCCTTTTGGCAAACCTAGTTCTTTTAGACATAATTGAGCCCTCTTCCTCATCCTCTGTTTCTTGAGAATTCTTTTGAGAAGTCTTTCTCTTTTTGAAACTAGGTGTGGGTGCTTATACATCCTCATATTCATCTTCAAGAACCATGTTCATCTCTTCAATCTAGACTACTCCACTTGGCTTACCACCCTTTTTTCTTTCCTTTCCAAGCGACTTTCTTGGCACTCTTAACTAAGGCCCTTTTTATATTGGCCTCACTCTGCTTCTTCCGGCTCCTTGTAGTTCTTCCTTTTGTGAGAGGAGTTTCCATAGGGATAGAAGGAGCACTCTTTCTCTTAGTGCCACCCATGCCCTTTTCCTACAGTCTTTCCAACTTTGCTTTTCTTCTTTTGATTTTAACTATCTAACATTTTTTGTAGCAGAACAAGAATCTTGTCTATTTTAGCAAGAGAAGGAACTGGTTCATGAAACCACTTCCTTAACCTAACTAGCTATTTGTTGCACTTCTATCACCTGAAGCATAACCTATCTCCTGTGATTTTATCCCCATACTTTCATTCATAGTCTCCTCATTATCACCGATCTCTTCACTCAAGACCACCATTGCACATATCTCCTCATGTAATCCATAACCAATGGGTGAATCAAATCCATCCATCTGTTCATCCACCCTTCCCCTCGCATCAACCTCAATATCCTCACTCATGTTTTATTTTCACCACCAATGTCTCTAGTAACAATATTTCTCATTTCAATACCAGCCATAGACCCAACCAAAACAAACCGATTCTCAATATTTTTTGCAATTTCAGAACCAAACTCAGAGGTGGGAAATTTAGAGGTTACCTGTTCAGTTTTAGAAGAAACTGGTTCTTTCCCCTCAGTCACAGACCAAAAAGAATCATGAGAATTTTATGGTTATTCTGCTTGACTAGCTTGTAGCTTCTCATTCAATTTCTTGGCTTGTTATTTGCTTGATATTGTTTTACGTGCAATCATTTTGATAAGTTTTTTCTTGGGGGTTTGGGTGGTTGAAAGTGTGGGTGAAGGTTTTTTGGGTGGTGAGGAAAGGTTTTCAGAGTTTTTGGGATTCTCGTGAGTGTTTGCCATTTGATCAGTTCAGAAACTGGAGAGAAATGCAGAGACTTTTGAGGTTTATGGATATTTAGATCTTTCGAAAAAAATTGAGATAAGAGGGTAAGTTCAGATCAATTAAAATAGGAAAATTTTGAGTGTGTAACAATAATATTTGGGAGTTTACAAGTCTTTTCATTTTAGGAGTTTCAGTTTGAAGAGACGTCAGACTCTTCCCCAAAAATCTCGATAATTATGGCACGTGGGTTTAGGGGTGAAACTGGTTGGTTTGTAACTGATTGGCTCAAAAGGAGTTTGAGACAAAGTGGGACTCTTTTCAGATCATGATTCATATGATGTTATTTCAAATTATGCGGGGTGTAGAATACATACCTTATTAGCCCGATGGACCAGGTTCTTCACTGAAAGTTCTCTTGTATAAGACTAATTTTTTCGAAGAAATTAAGAGTAATATAAATAGACATCAGTAAGACATTTAAGCACATGGCACAAGAGTATACTAATAAAAGTATAAGACCGATCAATGTCTAATCTAATTATTTACAAAATTCACAAATTATCTAACCAATCATTGAGTTAGAACCGATTTCTTTTAGGTAATATTAATCATCCATGATTCTAACATGTTCCTTTCAAAGTGATCCCTACTTAAAACTTTTGTGAAGATGCCAGTTATATGCTTATCGGTAGCAAAAAATTCCACAGTAATCAAACCTTTCTCAAAATTATCCTTTAGAAAATGATGCCTAACATCTATATGCTTAGTTCTTTTGTGATGGACCGGGTTTTTGGTCATACTGATTACACTTGTATTATCATAACAGATAGGGACACAACCTATGTCAATTCCAAAATCTATTAATTACTGTTTAATCCACAATAATTGAGCACAACATGAGGCAACAACCACATACTCAGCTTTAGTAGTAGACAAAGCCACAAAGTTTTGCTTTTTTGGTGGCTTAAGATACAAGACATGAGCCAATAAAGTGTGCCATACCTAAAGTACTCTTTCTATCCACAAGAAAACCTGCATGCTCAGGATCATCATAACCCACTAAATCAAAATTCCTACCTTTTGGATACCACATGCAAAGATCAGTTGTGTCATTTAAGTATCTCAAGATCCTCTTGACAACCTTCAAGTGATACTCCTTTGGATTCTCCTGAAATCTAGCACAAAGGCCTACACTGAAAACAATGCCAGATCTACTAGCAGTGAGATATAACAAAAAGTCAATCATTCCCCTAAACATTTTCTGATCAACAGATGAACCAGGTTCATCCAAATCCAATTTTGTGGATATTGCAATAGGAGTGTCAATTTCTTTGGATGTTCCTTCCTGGTTTTATTACTGAGGAATAGGTTCATGGACAGGTTCCCTCGAGGTTTGGGGATCAGCTCCTCTCAAGTCGGTTCCCCCTTTCAGGTTGCCCTAGGTGGAAGGACATGTTCCATCACTTGTTCCTCCCCGTGTTGCAACTTCAAGCTGGACTGTAGTTTCACCATTTGAATTTCATATCAGCCCAATATCTTCAATATCTTGTTCCTATCTCTCAGAAAGATTAGTTTTATTAAAAAAACATATACACCTTCTTCAACACACATAGTTCTTTTATTATATATCTTATATCCTTTACTATGTAAAGAGTATCCCAAGAATACTCCATCATCACTTCTGGGATCACACTTTCCTAGGGAGTCTTTTTCATTATTGTGAACAAAGCACTTGCTTCTAAATTCCCTAAGATGGGATATATTTGACTTTCCCCATTTAAGTAACTGTCACGGCCCGAAATTTCTACCTTCGGGACCTTGATGACGCCTAACATTTTACTTGATAGGCAAGTCAATATTAGAATAATATTATCTATTTTAAAACAATTTTTAAATTTATTAATAACAAATGAACAAATGCGGAAGTAAGGTCTGAAATATAGTGAATAATCCATAAAAACAACGATGTCTATATACCATCCCAGAATTGGTGTCACAGGTGCACGAGCTTCTAGAATACTACAAATAAAGGTCTAAACAAAATAAAGTTGTCTGAAAATAAACACACAGCTAAAGTAAAGTAGACGGGGACTTCAGAACTGCGAACGCTGTGCAGTTATACCTCAAGTCTCCTCTGAGTAGCTGAAATTCGAGCAAGTCTATGGTACGCCGCTAGGACCAACTATGAAATCTGTACAAGAAGTGCAGAGTATAGTATCAGTACAACCGACCCCATGTACTGATAAGTGTTAAGCCTAACCTCGACGAAGTAGTGACGAAGGTAAGGCGGTTCACTTACATTAACCTGTACGCAATATTAGTAACAACAACAATAATAGAAATAAATTAGGTAACTCATTTATAATAATTGAAGCCAACTCAGCAGTCATAATCCATTATTATTTCAACCAATTTCCGTTATAGCGTACAAACCGCTTCCACAATATATTCATTTTCAATCCTCTCATATAATTATTTTTAATCAAGTATATATTGACTTTTAAAAAAGTCTACTGCGGCGTGCAACCTGATCCTCCAATATGGACTTTTATAAGTCTGTTGCGGCGTGCAACCCGATCGTCCAATATAGACTTTTAATAAGTCTGTTGCGGCGTGCAACCCGATCCTCCAATATGGACTTTTTATATAGTTTGTTGCGACATGCAATCCGATCCCCCAATATGGACTTTTAATAAGTCTGTTGCGGCAAGCAATCCGATCCCCCAATATGGATTTTTAATAAGTCTGTTGCGACGTGCAATCCGATCCCCCAATATAGACTTTTAATAAGTCTGTTGCGGCATGCAATCTGATCCCCCAATATAGACTTTTAATAAGTCTATTGCGACGTGCAATCCGATCTTCCAATATGGACTTTTAATAAGTCTGTTGCGGCGTGCAATCCGATCCCCCAATATGGACTTTTCATAAGTCTGTTGCGGCGTGCAACCCGATCCCTCAATATGGACTTTTAATAAGTAACCTGATCCCCGAATATGGACTTTTAATAAGTCTGTTGCGGCGTGCAACCCAATCCCCCAATATGAATTTTTAGTAAGTCTGTTTCGATGTGCAATCTGATCTCCCAATATATACATTTCAATCAATTCTGTTGCGGTGTGCAACCCGCTCCTCCAATATATTCATTTACCAATTCAATTCTGTTGCGGCGTGCAACCCGCTCCTCCAATATATTCATTTACCAATTCTTATAGAAGAAATTTTTCCAATAAATGCAATAATTAATATAAAATTATAAGACAATAAGCATACAATAATTTTGATTTAATTATGAAACAAGCAATTACAATTAGCAAGTTATTATGGAAATCAGGGAGAAAATAGACAGTTTAATATTTAATATGCTAAATGTCAAATAACAATTAAGACACATAATTCAAATAGCATGCAACAATTAATACAGGAATTCGAGAATTAATAATTTACAAAGAATAGGAGAGAAACAATTCTTATAATAATTAATTCATGATTTAAAATGATTTATGATTTTTTTCAAGTAATTATGCAAACAATTAATTTGACGACGTATAGACACTCGTCACCTTGCCTATACGTCGTTCACATACATTTCACATAACAAATAGTTTAAGGGTTCTATTCTCTCAAGTCAAGGTTAACTACGACACTTACCTCGCTTTGCAAATTCCAATCAATTACTCGACCAAAGCTTTTCCTTTTAAATTTGTCTCCAAAAGTTTCAAATATATTCACAAACAATTCGATATACTCAATACGAATTATAAGAATTAATTCCATATGAATGTAATAATTTTCCGGATAAAATCTGAAATTCATTTAAATATTCGACAGTGGGACCCACGTCTCAAATTCCGGAAAACTTTGCGAAATCCGAACACCCGTTCCGCTACGAGTTCAACCATACAAAAACTATCCAATTCCGATGTCAACTCGACCCTCAAATCTTCAATTAAAGTCTTTAAAGATTTCTATCATTTTCAACTCAATCTTTACCCATTTGAACTCAACAATCTTTCCATAAACCTTATTGATACGTATAAATAATACTATTGCACCCAAAAATTATACTCTTAATTACCCATCATTACCCAAACTCTAAATTGAAGATTAGGGGTTAGAACCCTACCTCTTTGATGAAGAACTTGAGGGATTTCTTGTTGGATTTCAAGGCTTGGACAAGAATTTGATGAACAAGACACTTTATCTACTTCCTCTCTCTAGAACACTCTCACTTCTCTCTAAAATCATTAGATAATTACCCCAAAATATGCCCAAAACCTATTTATCAAAATGGAGCCGGGTTATGAAAATAGGTAAATGGACCCTCCGAACTGAGGTATGCGGTCGCACAATGGACCGTACAATGGGTATGCGGGTCGCACAATGGACCGCAAAATCGATGCCGAAAACTGGGCCGCGCTGGATAGGTCTGCAACCCATTTTGCGGTCGCACAATGTGTTTTGCGATCGCATAATGATTATGCGATCGCACAATTTGCCGCATAATCACATTTTTCTAGCTTTTGGTAATTTGGTCATAACTTCTTGTAGGAATATCCAAATGATAAACGGTTTGAAGAGTTAGAAACTAGACTCAAAGATCATTAATTTGATAGGTAATACACCATATAAAACTTTTTATCATGAGAGTTATGTGTATTTGAAATTAGGTCTTGTGCGAACTCACTTGAAACTTTAGTCTTATGAAATTTCCAACTTCTACATTCGAGGACGAAACCTATCGAATCAAGTCCGATTGATCTCAAACTTTGCAAACAAGTCATAAATAACATAAAAGAGCTATGAAAATTTTCAGAACTGGATTCCGACTCCGATTTCAAAAAGTCAACCCCGTGGACAAATTTGGAAATCTTTAGCCTTTAAATTACTAGTTTCCGTTAAATAGTCATAAATTGAGCTAGGGACCTCCAAATTAAATTTCGGGCATACGCCCAAATTCCAAATCACGATACGGACCTATCGGAACTATTAAAATACTGATCTGGGTCCATTTGCTCAAAAAGTTGACCAACGTCAACTCAGTTGAGTTTTAAGACTCTAGTTCATATTTTAATCGATTTCTCACATAATAACTTTCCGAAAAATTTTACAGACTACGCACGAAAGTCGAGGAGTGAGAAATAGTGCTTTTCGAGGTCTTAGAACAAAGAATTAATTATTAAATTGAAAGATGATATTTTAGACCATCACATTCTCTACCTCTAAAACAAACGTTCGTCCTCGAACGAAGTTAGAAAAAATACCTGAGCTGGTGAATAAGTGTGGATATTTACTCCACATGTCCGACTCGGACTCCTAGGTAGATGTCTCTACCGGCTGACCTCTCCATTGTACTTGGACTGAAGGATAACTCTTAGACCTCAACTATCGGACCTGCCGGGCTAGAATAGCCACTGATTCCTCCTCGTAAGTCAAATCTTAGTCCAATTGAACTCAGCTGAAATCTAACACATGGGACAGATCATCATGATATTTTTAGAGCATAGACACATGGAACACCGGATGAACCGCTGATAAACTAGGTGGTAATGCCAGCCTGTAGGCTACTTCACCCACCCTTTCAAGAATTTCAAAGGGTCTGATATACTTAGGGCTCAACTTGCCCTTCTTTCTGAACCTCATTACACCTTTCATAGGTGAAACCCGGAGCAATATTCTTTCTCCAACCATGAATGCAATATCATGAAATTTACGGTCGGCATAACTCTTTTGCCTAGACTGAGTTGTGCGAAGTCGATCTTGAATAACTTTGACCTTACCCAAGGTATCCTATACCAAATCGGTACCCAACAACCGAACCTCTCCCGGTTCAAACTAGCCAACTGGCGAACGACATCGCCTTCCATATAATGCCTTATATGGAGCCATCTGAATGCTCAACTGGTAGCTATTATTATAAGAAAACTCAGGAAGTGGCAAAAATTGATCCCAAGAACCTCCAAAGTCCATAACACAAGCACGAAGCATATCTTCCAATATCTAAATGGTGCACTCTGACTATCCGTCTGTCTGTGGATGAAATATTGTACTCAACTCAATCTGTGTGCCTAACTCACGTTGTGTAATTCTCCAAAAGTGTGAGGTAAACTGTGTACCTCGATCTCAAATAATAGACACGGGCACACCTTGAAGGCGGATAATCTCACGAATGTAAACTTCAGCTAACCTTTCTGAAGAATAGGTAACTGCCACTGGAATGAAATATGCTAACTTGGTCAACCTGTCCACAATGACCCAAACTGCATCAAATTTTCTCTGAGTCCGTGGGAGTCCAACAATAAAATCCATTGTGATACGCTCTCATTTCCACTCAGGAATTTTTAACTTCTGAATCAAACCACCAGGTCTCTGATGCTCGTACTTAACTTGCTGACCATTCAGACACCGAGCTACATATGCAACTATATCCTTTTTCATTATCCTCCACCAATAATGTTGCCGCAAATCTTGATACATTTTGGCGGTACCTGGATGAATAGAATACTTGGAACTGTGTGCCTCTTCAAGGATTAATTCACGAAGCCCGTCAATATTAGGCACACAAATACGACATTGCATTCGCAAAACTCCATCTTCCCCACAACAACTTGTTTGGCATCACCATGCCGCACCATGTCCTTAAGGACAAGTATATGAGGATCATCATACTGTCGCTCTCGGATATACTCATATAAAGAAGACCGAGCGACAGTGCAAGCTAGAACCTAACTGGGTTCTGAAATATCTAACCTCACGAATTGATTAGCCAAGGTCTGAACATCTGCAGCTAACGATCTCTCACCAACCAGAATATAATCAAGGCTGCCCATACTCACAGCCTTTCTACTCAAAGCATCGGCCACCACATTGGCCTTTCCGGGGTGATACAAAATGGTGATATCATAGTCTTTCAACAACTCCAACCATCTTCTCTGCCTCAAATTAAGATCTTTTTATTTGAACAAATACTGAAGGCTACGATGATCGGTAAATACCTCACACGAGACACCGTAAAGGTAATGCCTCCAAATCTTCAGCGCATGAACCATGGACGCCAATTCTAAGTCATGGACATGATAATTCTTCTCGTGAACTTTCAACTGGCGCAACGCATATGCAATCACCCTGCCATCTTACATTAATATTGCACCAAGCCCAATGTGAGATGCATCACAATATACCGTATACGATCCTGAACCTGTGGGTAATACCAACACTAGCGTCGTAGTCAAAACGGTCTTGAGCTTTTGGAAGCTCAACTCACACTCATCTGACCATCTGAATAGGGCACCTTTCTGGGTCAATCTAGTCTTAATAGTTGTTCATAACCAATTACAGAATTGCCAATTAACTTCATGTTTAAAAAAATCTCGTTTCACATCTTCACAATACTGATAACGAGATGTGAGGCATGAAGACCTCATAATTATTTACCCAAATTAACGAGTCGCATTTAACGCCACCTGGGCGGGCACCTACCTCGTAGGTTAAAACTCCATAATTACAAACACGAATTTGGCAAATATGCACAGAGATTTTCATACAAGAATTCTCAAATAAGCCTAACATGCCTGACTCCCTATTATTGCTATAGTACATATTTAATTTCACAAGGGAGAACTTAAACACAAGAATTTTCCTCACAAGGATCTCGTCCTTATATAACTTTCACCGCAGCTCGTAGCTCGGTTTAAACATATCGATTTATATTAAAAATGCAAGGATCTCGTCCTTAGTTCTAGATCACAAGTAATATGCACATCGTGTCAATTGAAAATTTCCATTTTCTCCTTTTAAATAATTTTGGTTATACAAAATCACAACACATAATGAACCCCACATCGGTAGGGCATATAATTCACAATTTGTAATTAATTATCCGAAAAATACATCAAAACTTACCGAAATGAGTATCAGAAAGGCACCTTTAGCCTCACAAATCTTATTAGAGTCCAACATGGAATGATAAGCGTAGTTATCTCCATAAAACCACCCAACAGGAGTAAACACATAAGTAGGTTATAGAATTACGAAGCTCACTCATAAGTGGAGCACAATAGGAGGACTAGTCTTGATACTCATAGCCGAATCAAGTTAAGGAAATTATTCCTTTATTTTAAATCTAGGTCGTACCTATAACGACACCATCTGATGTAACGACCTCCACCATACCATAAAACAAATATAACAACGGCTGGGTCTCCACCTCTAGGACGCCTTATACCCGCCTGTCCTCCACTCCTAACTGATCGTGTGGGTGGTGTAGTAACTGCAATGGGGTACGTAGCCTGAGTTCTTTGATGAAATATGCCTCTCCCAAGTTTGGGACAATTTTCTCATGATGTGCCTAGTATCACCGTATTCATAACAACCCCTTTGCGGGTTTGGCTGCTCACATTGAGTCTGTGTCAGATAACTGGAATATCCATTGTGGGAAACTCATATCGGTGGTGCATTAAAAGAACTTACTGGAGCACCCCGAGTAATCCGATGTGCGGACTGGGATGGCTGACTGCCCGAGCCCCGGCCATAATGATTTATACTTGCAGAGTATAATCCATTGAATCCTACAGAACCTTGAGACCTCTTGGTATCCTTAGTTTCACCCCGAACACATACTATTATCTTGGTAATTTTTACCAATAGCGGAAATGAAGTATCAGCCTATAGCTCCCGAGTCGTACAAAATTTTTCGATCATAATTGAGTCCTTTAATGAGTCTGTGGACTCGCTCTCTGGCTGGTCTGCCCTCTTCATGCGCTTGCCATGAACACCGGTGGAGAATTATCTCTCCCCAGGCCAATTTCTTCTTTTGTTATGCTGACTCAACATTGATGAGCTGACCCATTTCTTAACATACTCTTCGATTCTTATTTGGGGTAACCCTTACCCCTATTTATACACAACGATCACAAAAGTAGAGCTCCATACAGACAAATCTTGGCACGAACCACATAGTCTAGAATCTCATCAACCATTGTACTTCCTCCAAAGCACCCCAAAATCCGCAACCGTGACGTCCACGCTGAGTAGACCTTCTGTAAATTTAATGTTGTTTCTCTAACTCCTTTGGTACTGAAGTATAAGATTATTACGGAGGCGGACATACCGCAAGTCCCAACCTTATCCTCTACAAAATCTCAGGCCTTAAACACATGTAAATTTTGGGGGAACCTTTCAGTACCACATATATACATTTCAGGCCAAAACTGATATAACACATGACTCGCAATCCATTCATTGATAGTGGACTCCCCCACTCGGCGCGAAGTCATAGTTCACCACGTCCGATGGTCCACAATATTAACCTTCACAGCTCGTATAAATCAACCAGATACCAAGGTCCGTTTCACCCCCACATGATTCACTGGGTGATCTCTTAATATGTCCGTATCTTTAGTCGGAATCACACGTTGAGGCAATGTTTGAGCATCTCTGACTCCCTCGTAGTTCATCTACGACATCACAAACCGTCGACGCACAACTGATACCGAGTGCGCAATGTCATACACGAGTGGATACAAAGGAATACGAGATATAGGTTTCAATCAAAATCAATGTCGCACGATAAGGAATGAAAGAAGTGATATTGTTCCTAAACTTCATAGCCTCTGAGAGATAAGTACATACGTCTCCGTACTGATCCTTCATACTCTACTAAGTTTGCTTGTGACTCGTGAGACCTATGTAACCTAGGGCTCTGATACCAACTGTCACGACCCGAAATTTTCACCTTCGGGACCGTGATGGCGCCTAATATTTCACTTGCTAGGCAAGTCAACGTTAGAATAATATTATCTATTTTAAAATAATTTTTAAATTTATTAATAACAAAGGAACAAATGCGGAAGTAAGGTCTGAAATATAGTGAATAATCCATAAAAACAACGGTATCTAAATACCATCCCAGAATTGGTGTCACAAGTACACAAGCTTCTAGAATACTACAAATAAAGGTCTAAACAAAATAAAGTTGTCTTGAAATAAACATACAGCTAAAGTAAAGTAGACAGGGACTTCAGAACTGCGAACGCTGTGCAGTTATACCTCAAGTCTCCTCTGAGTAGCTGAAATCCGAGCAAGTCTATGGTACGCCACTGGGACCAACTATGAAATCTGTACAAGAAGTGTAGAGTGTAGTATCAGTACAACCAACCCCATGTACTGATAAGTGTTAAGCCTAACCTCGACGAAGTAGTGACGAAGGTAAGGCGGTTCACTTACATTAACACGTACGCAATATTAGTAACAACAACAATAATAGAAATAAATTAGGTAACTCATTTATAATAATTGAAGCCAACTCAGCAGTCATAATCCATTATTATTTCAACCAATTTCCGTTATAGCGTACAAACCGCTTCCACAATATATTCATTTTCAATCCTCTCATATAATTATTTTTAATCAAGTATATATTGACTTTTAAAAAAGTCTATTGCGGCGTGCAACCCGATCCTCCAATATGGACTTTTTATAAGTCTGTTGCGGCGTGCAACCCGATCCTCCAATATAGACTTTTAATAAGTCTGTTGTGGCGTGCAACCCGATCCTCCAATATAGACTTTTTAACAAGTCTGTTGCGGCGTGCAACCGGATCCTCCAATATGGACTTTTTATATAGTCTGTTGTGGCGTGCAATCCGATCCCCCAATATGGACTTTTAATAAGTCTGTTGCAGCGTGCAATCCGATCCCCCAATATGAACTTTAATAAGTCTCTTGCGGCGTGCAATCCGATCCCCCAATATGGACTTTTAATAAGTCTGTTGCGGCGTGCAACCCGATCCCCCAAATATGAACTTTTAATAAGTCTGTCGTGGCGTGCAATATGATCCCCCAATATGGACTTTTAATAAGTCTGTTGCGGCGTGCAACCCGATCTCCTAATATGGACATTTAATAAGTCTGTTGTGGCGTGCAACCTGATCTCCCAATATGAACTTTTAATAAGTCTATTGCGGCGTGCAACCTGATCCCCCAATATGGACTTTTAATAAGTTTATTGCGGCGTGCAACCCGATCCCCCAATATGTTCATTTCAATCAATTCTATTGCGGTGTGCAACCCGCTCCTCTAATATATTCATTTACCAATTCAATTCTGTTGCGGCGTGCAACCCGCTCCTCCAATATATTCATTTACCAATTCTTATAGAAGAAATTTTCCCAATAAATACAACAATTAATATAAAATTATAATACAACAAGCATACAATAATTATGATTTAATTATGAAACAAGCAATGATAATTAGCAAGTTATTATGGAAATCAGGGAGAAAATAGACAGTTTAATATTTAATATGCTAAATGTCAAATAATAATTAAGACACATAATTCAAATAGCATGTAACAATTAATGCATGAATTCAAAAATTAATAATTTACAAAGAATAGGAGAAAAATAATTATTATAATAATTAATTCATGATTTAAAACGATTTATGATTTTTTTCAAGTAATTATGCAAACAATTAATTTGACGACGTATAGACACTCCTCACCTCACCTATACGTCGTTCACATGCATTTTACATAACAAATAGTTTAAGGGTTCTATTCCCTCAAGTCAAGGTTAACTATGACACTTACCCCGTTTTGTAAATTCCAATCAACTACTCGACCAAAGCTTTTCCTTTAAATTTGTCTCCAAAAACTTCAAATCTATCACAAACAATTCGATATACTTAATACGATTCATAAGATATAATTCCATATGAATGTAATAATTTTCCGAATAAAATCTAAAATTTATTTAAATATTTGACAGTGGGACCCACGTCTCAAATCCCAGAAAAACTCGCGAAATTCGAACACCCGTTCCGCTACGAGTTCAACCATACAAAAATTATCCAATTTCGATGTCAACTCGACCCTCAAATCTTCAATTAAAGTCTTTGAAGATTTCTATCATTTGCAACTTAATCTTTACCCATTTGAACTCAACAATCTTTTCATAAACCTTATTGATACGTATAAATAATACTATTGTACCCAAGAATCATACTCTTAATCACCCATCATTACCCAAACTCGAAATTGAAGATTAGGGGTTAGAAAACCTTACATCTTTGATGAAGAACTTGATGGATTTCTTGTTGGATTTCAAGGCTTGGACAAGATTTTGATGAACAAGACACTTTATCTACTTCCTCTCTCTAGAACACTCTCACTTCTCTCTAAAATCATTAGATAATTACCCTAAAATATGCCCAAAACCTATTTATCAAAATGGGGTCGGGTTATGAAAATAGGTAAATGGACCCTCCGAACTGAGGTATGCGGTCACACAATGGACCGCACAATGGGTATGCGGGTCGCACAATGGACCGCACAATCGATACCAAAAATTGGGCTGCACTGGACAGGTCTGCGACCCATTTTTGGGTCGCACAATGTGTTTTGCGATCGCATAATGATTATGCGATCGCACAATTTGCCGCATAATCACATTTTTCCAGCTTTTGGTAATTTGGCCATAACTTCTTGTAGGAATGTCCAAATGACAAACGGTTTGAAGCTTTAGAAACCAGACTCAACGATCTTTCATTTGATAGATAATATACCATATAAAACTTTGTATCATGAGAGTTATGCTCAATTAAAATTAGGTCTTGTGCGAACTCACTTGAAACTTTAGTCTTATGAAATTTCCAACTTCTACATTTGATGCCGAAACTTATCGAATCAAGTTTGATTGACCTCAAACTTTGCACACAATTCATAAATGATATAACAGAGCTATGAAAACTTTCGGAACTGGATTCCGACTCCGATAACAAAAAGTCAACCCCGTGGTCAAACTTGAAAATCTTTAGCCTTTAAATTACTAGTTTACATTAAATGGTCATAACTTGAGCTAGGGATCTTCAATTAAATTTTGGGCATACGCCCAAGTCCAAAATCACGATACAGACCTACCAAAACTGCCAAAATACTGATCCGGGTCCGTTTGCTCAAAATATTGACCAAAGTAAATTCAGTTAAGTTTTAAGGCTCTAGTTCATATTTTAATCCATTTCTCACATAAAAATCTTGCGGAAAATTTTACGGACTATGCACGCAAATCGAAAAGTGACAAATAGTACTTTTTGAGGTCTTAGAATACAGAATTAATTATTAAATTTAAAAATAATATTTTGGGCCATCACAGTAACTCATAGGGATTTTTGTCAACAAGAGATCTAGTCATGCCCCTATTTATGATGTAGCATGCAGTGTTCACAGCTTCTGCCCAGAAGCTACGAGGCAACTTACAAGTAACATGGTCCTAGCCATTTTCTCCAATGTCATATTCTTTCTTTCAACTACTCAATTTTGTTGTGGAGTACTAGGAGCAGAAAAATTATGATCTATGTCATGCTCATCACAAAATTCAGAAAATTTAGCATTCTCAAACTCAGTACCATGATCAGACCTAATTGATACAAGTTGATAACCTAGTTGTTTTTGAGTTTTTCTAACAAATAAAGTGAACATGTCAAATACTTCATCTTTAGATGTTAAAAATAGTGTCCAAGTAAATCTAGAGTAATCAT
The DNA here is from genome assembly GCF_000390325.3 of Nicotiana tomentosiformis. NCBI lineage: Eukaryota > Viridiplantae > Streptophyta > Magnoliopsida > Solanales > Solanaceae > Nicotiana > Nicotiana tomentosiformis. Next base: position 33,851,332 of record NC_090820.1, on the reverse strand, counting down.
CAACAAGCACCAAAATATACCTCTTATCATATTTGCTTACTATACTCATTGGTCCACACATATCCATATGGACCAGTTCCATCGACCTGGTAGTACCTACCATTATTTTGCTTTTGAAAGAAGATCTTACATGCCTCCCTCTTGCACAAGCCTAAAAAACTTTGTCTTCTTTGAACTTAATGTTAAGCAACCATATCACCAAGTCTTTGGAGACTAGTTTGTTGAGTTGACTAAGAGTCTTAGACTAGCATGTCCAAGTCTCTTATGCCAAATGAGGGGATCACCGTCCATGATATTCAATCAAGTGAGTTCATTTTCTAAAAGTGTGGACAGATCTATCACATATATATTGTTCACTCTTTTACCTGCAAAACTATTTTGTTAGTGGTAAGATTAATCACAAAATATTTTGTAGAGGTGAAAGCTACCATGTTTCCTCTATCACACAGTTGTGAGATACTTATCAAGCTATATTTCAACAATCTATCAGGTAGACATTCTCAATTGAGTGAGAATATGATTTTCTTACCTTCCCAACTCCAATGATCTCACATTTCTCTCCATTTACAAAGAAGACATTACCACCTTTAAAGACCACAAGTGATAGGAACCTTTTTTTATTTCTTGTCATGTGTTTTGAGCAACCACTGTTCATATACCATACTTGGTTGCTCTCTCACACTTGGACCTGCAAAAGAAAATCAGAGGTTAGTATTGGGAATCCAAACTAGTTTGGGTCCCTTTCTTTGGGCAAAATGATAAATCTGATTTTTCTTTGCCCAACTTGGCAGTATATTCTTTTTTAGAACAAAGTTTTTGTTCCTTAGAGTTGCTTTATCTTTTTCTACACATTCACTCATATAGTGTCCAGTGTTACCATAGTGAGTGCAAATCTTATTCTCAAGGAGTGTTAGGTACTTATTTTGGGGATCCTGTTTAGGTGCAAAGTTCCCAAAGCCAAGTCCCTTTCTATTGCTACTATGGTGTTCTTGTAGCCATGAAAGATCATCAGAGGACTTGTTCTTTTTACATGTTCTATCAAGCTTATGTTTAACCTTTGTCAAGTCCTCTTTCAAAAATCTTACATTTTCTTCTTTTTGTACAGCTCATCTTTAACCTTCCTTAAGTATGTTGAGTTGTATATCACTGGCTATCTCTTTTCATGCCCCTAACTTTAACTTTATATTTTCAGATCTAAGTTCTAAGTCAGTTGTATCAAGTGCATGAACCTGGTTCTTCAAAACAATATTTTCCTTTTTAGTTTTACAAGCGTTTATTTCCAGGTTTTTGCATTCTACTTTTAAAAAGTTATACTCTTTTGAGACTATTCTTTTTTACAACTTATATTCTTGGATTGATCAATTAAAGTTAGCAACAATTCTAATAGTCTATCTGTATAAAGGAATTTAATTTTATCCTTAAGATCCAAAAAAACGTATCTCAGATTCTTCATCAGGTTCATCTTCAGATTCTCGAATTGCTATTAGAGCTCGTTCATCATCATCATCATCATCATTATCATCATCATCATCATCATCATCATCATCGTCATCATCATCATTGTCCTCGTCTAAATTGTCTTTTCAAGCGGTAATCATTGCTTTGGATGGCCCTTTGTTGTAGCTCTTCTTATCATAAACTTGTTCCTTCTTTATGTTTCTTCTTTTAGATCTCTTCTTTTTCCATTCGATTTCCCACATAGGACAGTTATTAATCATATGGTTTTTTTACCGCATTTGAAGCATCCATCAGTCATCTGCAAGTGATCTCTTCTCCTCTCCTTCCACAAAGAATAGAATTGATCATTGGATAGTGGTGGCCTAGTGGTAGATTTTTCTTCCCAATTTTCAGGTGGTGCACTTATCTTGATCTTTTCCTTAGGTGTTAGCCTCTTCAAGGATAACCCGTTCTGATACCAATGACATTTTATACTTCAAATACCACACAAGAGGGGAGGGGGGAGGGGGGGTGATTTGTGTGGTGTCCAATTTTTGCGTGCACTAATTTTAGGAGCTAGTTATTTTATGCGTTCCTTACACTATAGCTGTGGAATAAATAATACAGAAAGTAAAAAACACAATGATTTTTATATGGAAAATACCCAGCTCAAAAGGTGAAAAACCCGCGACCTACTACCCAGTAGGATTTTTTTTAAATACTTTACTATAACTCTGAACCAACAACAAAGTTTACAAACTCTTGCAAACCTAAGTATTAACTCTAACCCTTGTAGAAACACACCACAAGTTGTTGCGACTACTTCAAGTTAACTATAACTTGAAAGATACAACTTGAGTTTACAACCTCTTGCAAACCTAAGGATTAACTCTAACTTGAATGATATAACTCAGGTACCTAGTACAATTTGCTTCTAAGAAAGCTGAAAGGTACAACTCTTGAATCTCACAGGAATTGCTCACAAAATACCTTGCTATTTTGCTCTCAATTCTTGCTTTTACTTTAGTACTTGTGCGTCATCGGTAAAAGAGAACACAACTGATATTTATAGAGTTAGTAGAATAAGGGTTAACTAGAGTTCTAATGCTTTAGTCTTCCTTGGTAGAAGAGTTCTAGTTATCTTTAACTTCTAACTCCTTCCTTATCTTTGATAGAATTTTCTTCAAGTAATGAGTGCTGCTCCTTATCAAGTATGTAATCTTTTCGTTCAGGGACTATCAGAAATAACCACTTATACTTATCCCTTGCACGTGCATGTCTTTTGCTTGATTCTGACCGTAACATGTGTACAATGTCCACGAATCAGGTTCATGCATGTGTTCCTTTGTCAATCATAAAAAGCAAAATCGCTCAGGTCAATATATATAAATATAAATATATAAATATAAATATATAAATATTAGGAATCACAGTTCTTGTAGGTAAAAAGTATTTTCAAATTTGTTTGAAAATTTATAATTAGAGGAAGAGATACTTGCTTAAATAATAATAACAACAACAACAACAATAATAATAATAATGATAATAATAATAGTGTCATATAAAATGAAGCAGAGATAAAGTATATGGTACATATACAAAATTCTAAATTCGTATACAAGTTTCAATAGTTAGAATATTGAAAAGCAATCTTAGGTGTTATTTTCCTTTATTCAAAAGCTTTACCTTTTCAAGAAGAGGAAAAAAATAACCATTTGAAAACCAAAAGAAGTTCAGAAATATTAAAGTGATGCGGAAAATGCACGTGGATATAGCTATTAAAGTGCTTTCAAGAAGAAAAAAATTCAAAAAAGAAGAAAAGAAAGAATCACCAAGTTTTTTTTTTTCAAGTTGATTGGAAGAAATAAAGTTATGAGCGAAACAACTCGATTACTTTAGATAATCAAACGCTAAGTTGATTTTGGTACCATCTCCACCTTTTTGCCTTTAACACGAAGTTATGAACACTATCTTTTTGCTACCTAATTACAATAAGAGCAACAAAAAAATGTTATTACTTTGCTGTTATTTAAACTAATATTTAATATTTATTATCAGCAACAATATTCAAATTTTAATATATCCATTTTACACAATGTATAGAAGTTATCTATGTTACATATTGAGACTTTGTGTGTGTGATATCAAATATCAAATACTTGTCAAAATGTGTTAATTTTGTTTGATTGGACAAAGATTGAACAAACAATTTAGCATTTCTTTTTTTGATATAAACTTATTAATTTGGCGCACACTGATGATTTAAGTTATTATCCCTTCCGATACTAAATTTTCACACACATGTATAGCTCTCTTCTCTCTCACTCACAGATGAACTAACTTCTTAAATAAGATTGATTAATTATAACTTATTTCAACGTTTTAGTCAAAATTAGTCAAAACATGATCCGTTAAAGGAAGTTGATACACTTGATTATAATTAAGTTTATAGCAGTGCTACTTCCATCCTACTCAAGGGAAGTACAAACAGCTCCAGCACAACATTTAACATTAAAGAACTAATCTAGCAAATACTCCACTAATCCACATTTATTTGAGCAGATTTCTCTTATTAATTGACAGTTATTTGACTCATTTTTAGAGCTAAATTGAGTGAAAATAATTTACGCTCTCCAAGTTTATTTTAAAAATCAAACCCTTTTAACTATATGAATAATAGACGGTCTACCCCTTTTATCCTAAATAATATTTATTTTGTCCTTGACATTTCAATCCTCTATATGTAATATATTTTTATATTATACGAGTATGTGATATTTTCCCCTATTGGCAGTTAGTTTACTCATTTTGTGAGCTAAATGAGACCAAATTAGTTTAACTTTTTAAAAAACTAAAAACAAATATAGTTAGATATATACTAAGATATTATAAGTCGCAAATATTAACATCTCAAAAATCTTAAGAAGCTAAAAGTGCTGACTATTATGCACATATCGATGTCATCGGCGTGGAAAGGAAAAAAACAATTATAGCCCACATTAATTGGTGAAAAATTCTATATTTAGAAGGACTAATTATTTATAATAAAAAAATATGATATATATTTATTTTACCAAATTCAAATTATACACGTAAAGCTGGAAGGAAGGGAAAAAAGTGAAGACCAAAAGACAAAGGCAGCATTAATAAATAATACATAGAGCGCAGAGAGAGAGAGAGAGCAACCGCTCCATTCCCTCATTCTTTCGCTTCAAGTCTTCACTACGAGTGTCTCAGATCACCTACTTTCTTTCTCTCTATATAAGTATATAATCAACTCCGTTACAATTGGCTTTTACCAGAAGAGGACGATTTCGTGATTTCGTCTTACGAGTTTGAATTTCTGTAAGTAATCATTTGGATTTGATTTCACTTAATTAGTCGTTTTTAGTTGTTCATTTGTTCTTTTGATTACTTCGTCAATGTAGTTTTTGCATCTGAATTTGAACTTTCACTTGACGATTTTCTACGATTGTGATTTCTCTGATTCCAAGCTTCAAATTAACTACTTACCACAACGCACGCATCCTGAATTTGAAATCAGTTGATGCACAGTCATATACATATGCGTGAGAGAGAGAGAGAGAGAGAGAGAGAGAGAGAGAGAGAGAGAGAGAGAGAGAGAGAGAGATCTAATTTCTATTTGTTGACTGTTTCTCTGTAAATAAGCACTGGCTTTGGTGTTCCTTGTTATTATGCTTTTATTTATAAAAAAAATATTTTTGTTGATTCCTTGTTTGATTGCTTGATCACTTTGTTGGAATTTTTGCATCTGATACTGGACTCATATTTACATTTTGCACTACAGCGATTTGTTTTATTCAAATTTATTTACATATGTGACGATAGAAAGTAGCTGATTATGTGTATCGCTGGTGTTAAGTAAAGCACTGGTTTAATGTACAAACTTATTTACATTTTAGACTAACGTGGTTCCTTTGATTCAAAAATTTCCTGGTGTTTTCTTGCTTAAAGCCTTAAAATACATATATGTGAAGATAAAAAGTAGGTAAATTATGCATATCGATGGTGTTAAGTAAAGCACTGGTTTTATGTACAAATTTATTTTGCACTCGGATAAGCTGGCAGTGAGACTGGTTAATTCTGATTTGGATCTATTAAGTTGAAGGCATGTACTATAAGAGGTAAATTTAGGATTTTATATTTATGGGTTCCTAAAGTGACGTCAAGTCTTCAACATAATGTACAATAATAACTGGGTTCGTAGTAAAATATTTATAGATATTTAGTGGATATTTTAATACATATATAAGGTTTGGGAAAAAGCTACTGGGTTCACGTGAACCCATAGGTTACACTGTAGATCCACCTCTGACTATAAGCACCTGTTTATGTTTTCTGTAGGCCATCCTTCCTCGTCCCTTTTTTCTCATTTTTCTCCTGTGTTGTTTTCTGTTTTGCCTTATTTAGTAGCTTATTACTTCTTCTCGTTTAAATCATGTGTATTGTACTACTATGATTGCAGGTGAAGAACAATGACGAACACACAACTAGTGGAGATTCAACCTCATGAGCTCAAGTTCACATGTAAGTACTTGAAACCTTGCATTTACTTCCTCACAAAACTAACATGGAACGAAAATTAGAATGAAAAGATGGGGTACGCTTGACATTTTCTGGCTAGTACTCTCGATGCCCTTCAATTGCATTGAGTACTAAAACTTTTAATCTAAATAAATGAAAGCATCACCATCTGCTAAACCCAAGAATACATGCTACTTAATTGAATCAATGTACCGAGTTGGCTTTGTTATGTACTACTATTCCGAGTGGTGGTGACTGCTTTTCGACTACATTAAGCTGAGGAAGCCTGTTGTGGTTGCATATTTTTCTTGCATTAATAGATGTGTGTCTCTTTCATTGCTTGTAATAGTTTTCAGTAGTACCGAAAAGGAAATTATTTAAGAGGTTGCTTAAATTTTTTTATGCCCTACTTGGGTTGAAAGATAAAAAAGGTAATTACTGGATGGTAATTATCTTATCTATCATTTATCACTATATGACTTTTAGCCAAATAAGAAATGTTCTTATAACACCTTCATGGTTCAAGAGGAAGACAGTTCAATAAAGAGTTAACCTTTTGAGACTTATTGGGATACATCAAAGATGTTTGCTTATTCTTGAGTTAGGCTTCATATGCATCTATTATATTGTTTTGGATTAAAGGATGTGCTTCTAACTCCTATCTTTGCTTTTAGTTGAGGTGAAGAAACAAAGTTCATGTGCAGTTCACCTAGCTAATATAACAGACCAATATGTAGCTTTCAAGGTATGGTAATTTTGTCGAAAAGGGATTCACATGAACTCCTTAGAAAATAAGATACATGCAAAGCTGTCCCTTATTGAGATTAAGAGAAAGGCCATCCAACTCTGTACTTTTTCTTTTACAGGTGAAGACCACATCACCTAAGAAATACTGTGTCCGGCCAAATATAGGTGTTATCAAACCAAAGTCGACATATGACTTCACAGGTATATAGAATTTCCTTTTCTAGTTTTTATTCGTTGACAACGATAAAGTCAATTATCCCTGCATTGCTAAGCATGCTTCCTTCAAGTGAGTAGTCATCTATGAGTTTGGGAGCAAAGATATTGCAGGAAAATAGATGTAGCTTCTGTTAGTGCTCCTGCTTACTGAATCATTTTAGTGATATAAACGTCAATGTGTGGAGAGCAGCAATACGTGAGAGGAAGTTTCATTCAACTAATTTTTCTCCTTTCAATGCTCATGCTTGATATTGGCAGTTTGAGGTTCTGGTGATTTGACCTATCGAGATGACTTTACAAAATATTGTCAAGTCAGATTTGACCCTGAATAGTAGTTATCTCATATTTGACCTCGAACACAAATACTCCATAGTAAAACTAGTCCAACCAAGCAAAAATTGTGTCGAACTTTGGCTCTACTGGTTGATTAAGACCCGGTCAAAACAACATTCTTCAGTTTCTAATCCTGACGTTATCTTGAGATGCAGTTACAATGCAAGCTCAGAGGACCCTTCCATCTGATATGCCATGCAAGGATAAATTTTTGATTCAGAGCACAGTTGTCCCTTTTGGAACTAATGAAGAAGAAATTACACCCAGCATGGTAAAACTTGCAATGCCTTATCTGAATCAACTATTTTATTTTCTCATTTTCATTTTGTGTTTTTTTGCCAGTTCAACAAAGACAATAGAAAATCTATTGAAGAGTGCAAATTAAGGGTTGTCCTGGTTAGTCCACCCAACTCTCCAGTTCTGCAGCCAGCTAATGGAGTTTCCAAGCAAGGTGCACCTATTGAGACTTCAATGCAACAGGAAAATTTTCCAAGTGGTGTTGAAAATCTTCCTCCAGCTCAAACTGTAAGTTGCATTATCATCACTTTTTACTCTCCTTTATGGAAGTGCCTTCCAGGATTTCGGTATTTAATTATCTGATAAAAACCATAGAGGATGTCAACTAGTGAATTACTGGTTGGTCATGCCCTGCATATTTCCGTAACTTTTGGTCAGCTAATAAACTTTGGTGACGTTAATTTTTGGTGAGATTGGTCATTGTCATCAAGAGTAAAACATATTATCCTGAGACATTTCCTTTATTGAAACTGTGATAATCCAGTAGTAAAAGTTTTCTTCCCAAACACAGGTGGGTAAGAACAACAAGGATATTAAATTTGAGGAAGAAACAGAGGAGCCAAGATTGGGAAAAATTGTGGACTTAGGTTTGAACTTTGCAAAAAATACAGAGTCCGATACTGATGAGGTTGTTGAAACAATATGTCAAGTATGTGTAAAAGACGTTTATATAATGACAATTTTTTGAACTGTGACGATCTATTAGACAATTGCTTCTCAATGCAGGTGGTTGAGAACAGCAAGGGTGCAGATTTTGTTGCAGAAGAAGAGGAGCCAAACTTGGCAAAGACTGTGGAAGACGTCAAGTTGAATTCTCCTAAGAATCGGGAGTCCAATATCAATGAGGTTGTCAAATCAAGACATCTGAACATGGAGACAACAAAATTGACACTATCCAAAGATGTTGAGGAGGAGCTAAAGTCTGTGGAAGATGCCAAGTTGAATTCTCCTAAGAATGGGAAGTCCAATACCGATGAGCTTGTCAAACCAAGACATCTGAACATGGAGACAACAAAATTATCACTATCCAAAGATGTTGAGGAGCTTAAGTCTAAGATAAATTCACTGGATTCTCAGCTAATTGAGGTTAGTCTTTTTGTACTAGATTCTGGTACTTTACAATTTGAGTAATTGGTTATGCACTAACACCTCATCCTTCAATATCTATTGAACTGGTATTGACTTGTCAGAAAGCAACTGTTAAAGTAGCCTGCAGAAATCCAACCCCCCCCCCCCCTTCCCCGGGTGCTGAATTAATAATGATCCTCTAGCAATCCTGTGGCCTAGCATTTCGTTATGAAACAAAGAGTTGGAACTTGATTAGAATTCTCTTACAGGCTGAATGCATAATTGCAAAGTTTAAAGAAGAGAAGCGAAGTACCATCAAAGACATGGAAACTTTGAAACAAGAATTGGTTAGTGACTCTCTACACCTTTCTCTCTTGCTTTGTACTCTTCCTGGTATATCTTGTGCTTTCCATCTAACAAAATATCTTCTTTAGCTAAAGTGACTTCATAATAAGCTGAAGTCCCATTGAAACAATCAGACTTTTTCTGTGCCGTTTCTTTATTATGAAGCGGAAATAGTTTCGCCTAATTCTTCTGCATACGAACGTGGGATCATATTGACCTCAAGGCTGTGTCTAACTTCTAAAATTTGAATCTATCATTTCTTACAGGCATTACTAAGGACGAAGAGTGTTGGAAGGAAAGCTCAAGTTGGTTTCCCGCCGTTATTCCTTTGCATGGTTGCGTTCATTTGTTTCACCATTGGGTATCTTCTACGTGCTTAACAAGGATTTTTTTTCTGGCTTTTTGCTATATTGTAACTGTTTAGGAACTTACTGTATCTTCAGCATATTAACATTGCCTCTTTTTTTAGCCGTCAACCTAACGAGCTAGTGAAAATGGTGGATGTATGTAGATGGAATTCATAATGAAAAAGAATCTTTCAATAAAGAATTACTAATAGTTATGTACCCTGAAAGCACCTTGCTGGAGCTGTCGAAATGTCAATTGGGTTGGTTTAATATTTCCTGCTCATTTCTTAACTTGGTATATCTTCAACCCATTAATAACTAGAAATACCTTGACATGCCCAAAAATGAATTTCTTTTTGTTTTCCACATGGTTAATCCGTCTGGTGTAGGAAAAGTTAAACTGGCAACAGTGACTGAAACTATATGAATTTGAACTTTTGATGTGTGATTCGAGTTGTGGCCTTTGGCCACTGCACAAAATCTCCTTGAGGATTTTCTTTTTTATACCCCGATTGGTCCGTCATCGATAAAAAAAGGCAGTAGCATATGAGAAATAAACACTTCTCCGAAAAGTTTTATCCATGTAATTCCAGTTTAACGATAGATAGTAAAAGTTGATAAACCCTTTCGCTAGCAGTCAACTGGAAATGATGTTGAACTGAGCACTAATTCAAAATCGTTAAGATCTCTACAGAGGAACACACACATTAAGTCCTATTTCAGCTCTCACGGTTTTTCTTTCCTCTGTCCTTCTCTGATCTTTTAAAATAGTAGAATTTAAAAAAATAAAATTAAAAAAAAATCTAACGAGAAAATTCATGTAAGTTGCCGGCCGAACATAGCACCAGACGGATATACAGTTTGCTGATTGTATTCTTAGATTGGTATATGCCAGAGATAATATAATTGTTCACTAGCTTTTCGAAGTCATTGTTGATTATTAAGCCATTGCAAGCCATCACTTCCATACCACCAAAAGTTGTGGTTTAGTAGTAAGTGCTCTTCCAGATATTTCAAATTTGAGCATCGAGTATGGCGTTGTTTACCCTCCACCATCGGACTTTTTGCTGCGAATCCAAATTTATAGAAAAATGGGTACCGAACACCGGATGACAAAGCTAAAAAAAAAATCACTTCCACAAAATACAATAAAAGTACGCTTGATCATGTTTTCGAGCTCTAGGTATGGAGTCGTCTTTGGAAGAAAGCGTTTTACCCAAAGTGGGACTTATTCGTGCGAATTCAGATCAATCACAAAGTAGGTATCAAACACCTACTGGGGAAACCAAAAAAAATTATTTCCTTAAAATACACTAAAATTACCGGGGTTGTGATAGAAAAAGATGTGGCACTTTCTAAAGGAGGAATCAGACTAGGTTCTAGAAGAGGAAGTGTAGCTGGCACGTTGAACCATGTCTGTCGATGGTGAAAGATAGCTTAAAGTGAGGGCTCCGAAAATAGTATTTCTCAACTGTCGATCGACGTGACAATCATGCCTCTTGACAGAGCTTTTTTCTTTTAACCTCCCAATAAACGAAAAAGAATTTCTGGTGACACAAAAGTTGTGCTCAGCGCTCTCTTTCCTATTCCACTGCGCTAAGTGGTCTTTTCCTTTCTTGCTGGATGACTACTATGGAAAAAGAAGGCGACTATTCCTAGTCTCTGGTCAATCCATATTGATGCTAGAAGAGTTATTCCCGCCGCCCACCCGAAAGAGACGAGGAAGACTAATCGTCGTCCTGCACAAACTTACCAAGGATTTCTCCATTCCCATGGCTCGAAATCGAGACCTTTGGTTAAAGGTCGAGCAACCTCATCCATTGCACGTCTTTAACTTGTGACTGAACACAACAAGTTATAACCTAAATAAACTTGCCCACATCCCGTGTCACATGTACATCAAACCAATAAATGCAAAACATGCAAGTATATATACACTATGATATGTATTATAACCCCCAATAGCAAATAAGAAAAACTAGAATTACTACACAGAATTTTGTTCTTCATCTGCCATGTCACTCTTTGGATTCTGCATTTATTTTTTTCATGTTCTTTGTGACGATCCGAAACCTCGAAATTAGATTTTTAAGGACAAAATGATAATTTGACTGAACCTGTAGGTTCGCGCCGTCATTTACGACTTTGTGGGGTGTCACATATCCTGCAGTCACCAGCCTGGCCCCCTTCCTCAAAAGTAGCTTGATGCCGAACCACTCCCAAGGCGAATAATGCCCTAGGGGCCGACTTGGCACCAACCGTCCGAGACTCTTCTCTGTTTACTGCTACCGATCATAAATAAGCAAGGACAAGGACTACTAGCTCAGGATAAAGAAGCTAAAGAAGAGAATCTTAAGCGCTTTACTAATAACATATATAGCTCTGACTTCTTGACCTATCATATAAACATGAACTATTGCAAGCATGTACAAACTTCGGAATTTCATCTAATCACGCCTCAATGTTTTTTCCAAATTGCAAGTAGTTCTTGCAAACGTGATCGTTTCTAGTCATTGAAAATGCTATCATGATCCTAGTCAGATGCACTTGGCTCAACTACTCTGCGAGTATTTCTTCTTCCTAAAATGCTTGTGTACTTAAGTGCTAAAATGGTATGAGGAAGAGATAGATCTCACGCACAGAATTGAGAACTTTTAAATTAAGCTAGAAAGATTTTTTTTTAAACAGTAGTGCACTGACGAAGGTCAACAGGAATTTGGTATCAGTCTCTTCTCCACAATGGGAACGTTACAACCATGTGAAATCTACATATCAAAAACAAATCTCTAACCTGTAGGAAATTTTACAAGATAATTAAGCTAACTATGCCACAAAGCCTACAGAATATAGACCTATTTGGTGTTTTGATAAATTATCAAAAAAGAAAAAATTGTAAGGGAGAAAACCTCTAGGAATTCCCCACAGAAATTGTCAGCAATGACCAAAAGCGAGAACTGAGATGAAAACATGATCACCAAAATGAATATACTTATTTGCAACCTATAAACTAGACAACCCCTTTTTAACCACATGAAAACACTCAAAAGATATTGACATAAAACAAAACCTCAAACCCAAAAAGCTTGCCACCTTCCCTCTCCAAGGCCGAAACGTACAATCTGCATCTCCATCAGTGCGATTAATGATCACTTGGTTCAGTCGGTGATCCTGGAACAAAAGGTACAAAACCTCGTCCACCGAAAACGGGACGCATGAATGCATTGTCAAATTTTCTCCAGTAACGATGCACAGTGTGAGATGGGGTTGATAGGAGCATCCGCAAACTGTTGGGACGGGGTATATGTTGGCCCAGATCAGCTTCTGAGTCTTGTGCACTGTCAAGGAGTGGCACAATGAAGGATTTTGGGGTCGTTGGTTCAGAAGAGATCATTCTGGTCAAGTGTTTTGGTGAGGGTAGCATAAATCTAATTAAAGGTTTTGTCATCAACCCAAACACCTGTAAAGGCCAAAAACAGTACGTTAAAAATCCTTCTAAATGTTTCGCTTTTCCTCGGTATTTCTTTTTTTTTTTCCACGAAATGTTTCTAGTTGAAAGAATGAGATCCTAGAGAAGTCATTGCTTGGGTTGGATGAATCATTTGAATCAGGGAAAGCAGTTATTCTCCACAAAATGTTTAACATCTGGTAAACTAAAACCATTTATGGTATAAATCACTCTATGCTGCTACAGATTGCCACACAGGCTATGGTTCCAAGCCTATATCCTAGACGCATAACCCGTCAAACCCATGAATTGTAGCAGGAAAACACGGGTTAGAAAGTATCAGACAAGTGCTAGAGGAATGTTACCACTCTGTTTGGTTCAAATTTTTGTTTGAAAGCATGTCATTTAAGTCCCAGAAAAAATTTGTGATGCAGTTTCTTATTGGGACCGTGAAGGCGCACATTTTGGTGTAAATGTTGCCACTCTGATTGGTTCAAAATTTTGTTTGAAAGCATGTCATTGAAGTCCCAGAAATATTTGTGATGCTCAGTTTCTTATTGGGACCGTGAAGGCGCACCTTTTGGTGTATGTTTCACTACTTCATGCATGTCAAATGTATACAGAAAGTTAAGATATCTTACCCCTGTGCTGAAAAGGACAACAGTGATGGTACTCGTGATCATTATTGCATTACCACGTAACTGAGTATGACCTCCTCTGGTAAACTGCAAGCATAATTAAGTAATCAGTCAGAAAATTGTCTTAATACTATATGCAACGTGAAAAGAGAACCACCAAATTTGATACCAGAGTTATATCAGATGCTAGTATTTTACCTGATTATAAGCCAGAGCCACTGAAACAGCACCTCGCATAAGTCCAGCCCACCATATTACAATCTGCAAAATCAGCAAAGGGATAAAATGAGAGGCCATATGACTTGAGGGGCTTAGCGTAACTAACAGTTATTAACACATACTTGCTTGTTAAAGCCAATCTTCTCCTCTGGAGACTTCTTGGTCAAGTTGGACAAAAATGACAAGGGGAAAACAAAGGCTGCCCTTCCAACCATAACAAGACCCAACAGTATTGAGCTAACTTGAACTGATATTCCAGGACTGCAAATAAATTGAAAAAAAAAAAAAAAAACATCAATCATGTTTAAAGCTTTCGCCACTTACATTAATCAATAGTATATGATGAACTTCAATGACATAGAAACTTCACCTGTCGCTTACAAATTTCCACTTCTCAATGTCTAAAGCATCCATACCAACATAAAGGAATATGAATATCTCAGCAATAAATGACAATGTAGCAAAAGCGTGCCTGGGAAACAGTTGAAGAGAATATGTTAGAATTCAACCATCTTATGCAAAAAGAGGAGCAATTGAATACACTCCATCAATATGGTTCTAAAGGCTGTATGACATACTTGGTGGTCACTCTTGAGCTCTCAGTCACATTATGCCAGGTGTAGTGAGACATCACGATGCCACAGAAAAACACAGTGAGGATTGCACTTAAATAGAATAACTGCAATCAATGTAGCTTCAGACTTTCAGTATACTATATAACCATATCTAAAATAAACATCTCCAAGAAAGGAAGTGATTCGATTTTCTTATAGAAAGAGAAAAAGGTTAGCAAGCCACTTAGTCAAGAAACTTACTTCAGCAAGCAGGTATGATAGATAAGCCATGAGTATCATTATAGCAACCTCACGATCAGTGGAGTGCCTGGAGTTCATCAAGAAGTCATCAAAGCCCATTATGAGAAGACAATATATTTCCCGTCTCTCATGTAAGCTTAAAATTGTGCAATATAACAGAACACAAATTTCTAAGAAGGCAACGGTAGCCAGTTCTCTTGACTAGTCTTTCCCACAAGCCCCAGTTACCAACTTCAGGACAAATATGTATATCCCAAATATTTGCCAACTGCAACTACCTAGCAAGAGCATACAAAGGAATATTTATTTGTAAAAATAAATACACACGAACCTTCCAAAGTAGAGTTTTTTAATTATATAGGCGCTCAGTAGACCAGCCTGCACCAGGGAAATAATCAAATGTCAGTCTTGTGTCAATAGTGCAACGCATGTGCACACGAAATCAAAAATAAGGACGCACAAGCATGCGCAGAGAAAGAGAGAGAGACTCACAACAACCCCTAAGATGGTGCTTGAAGCAAACAAGTACAGAAAATTTCCAACTAATTGCAGAGCTTTGCTTGTGTTGATATGAGATAAGTCAAAGTTCTGGACAGCATTGAACAGAACCACAGATGTGGCATCATTCACAACACCTTCCCCAAACACCAGACTGTACAATAAGGGTGTGTCATCCTGACTAAGCACCTACACATTTCCAAATAGAAAATGCCTGATTAGTTAGAGTGCCAGCAAGTTTGACCAGCCTAAAATGCTATGACTTAATAGTTTTTTTATTGGGTAAGTACGACTTATACTTACTTGTAAGGTGCAAACAGAATCCGTTGCAGAGAAGATTGCTCCAATTGCTGGAAAGGAAAAGAGATAGATGAGAGACAAGCAGAGAAGTTATCAATCACAATTTCGAAAATAAATAACATAGAGGAAAAGGCAAGAAGTACCAAGGTAATCTCCAATATCAAGGTCTCCAATGTTCATTTTCTTGAAAATGCCAATGGCACCTGATCATGAAAATAGACATTATTACTAATGGCTGAATCATGAGTGTAAAAAGTTCTATGAAGCTTCCTACATTGGGAAATGAAAAACAGAAGATGGAAAGGATAGAAATACACACCAAATGATATGATAATGAATGATATCAAGGTGCCAACTGCTCCAAAAAGCATGATGGTGCTGAAATTGCGGAAGAATGATTTCTTTTTCACCTGGAACCTGAGGAATAGAGTAATATGGAGAAAATTAACTCATCGCGATACTTCTGAACAATTTAAAACCTAGTCAAGTTAAACAAATATCACATGCTAGTATGCTACTGAGTAGCTTGCCATTTAAAATGTCAATGAGTTCACAAGACCACAAGAACTTCAACATCGTAATGAAAGAAGTATTAGGTTTTCGGTATGACCGAAGCCATGTTTCATGGAAAATGTTTTCCTAAAAACTGTTTTCCAATAATTATATTTTCTGGAAAGTGTTCTTTGGTGTTTAGTTGGTGGTGGAAAAAAGCTTTCGTCAAAAATATATATTCAATATTAATAGCAATATTAGCAAATTCGAGAGTTTTTTGATGAAACTTTTGAGTACTAAACATCAGTAACAATGTCTAAGTGTTACTTTAAGCAAGTAATATGAAATTAAAAATTGAGATGGTTCTATGAAAAATGATTTCCGCCTATCATTTCTGGCAACCAAACACAAGAAAATAACTTCCTCATGGAAAGCATTTTCCTCGAAAATGATTTCCGTCATACTAGACAAAAGCTTAAAATCAGTTGATTAGAGCTCAGAAATTTGCTAGGTAAAATTTCCTGAACTGATAGAAAACCTGACAAGCTCTGAGAACCAACCCTAATATAGGAAAGAAAACCTTCAATTAAGAAGTTAGTAAGCTCCACATGAGAACCTATGAATGGCTTAAGAAGTTTATCAAACATCTGGAACCCAAGAAAGTTAGCATTTTAGCAACTAGTTATTGATTCAACCAGCTATTTCTTTTTATCAGAAACAAACAGCTGACATTATCCCAGAAACAGAAGAATTTCTATTTCATTTATCTGATAGAGATGGAAAAGCAACCCAATAAGACATAACTGAAAATGTACATCAAGCAATGCTAAAAGGTACAGCATTTTGGACCCTAAGCTTTTAATGAAAATGCATTAGTTACATCCAAGCAGTCTTTAAGTAGTTATTGTCGTTCATTGTAATCGCTGTAGAAACATTATAATAGACTGCACAAGTAACATCTTGTTCTCAGGAAAGGTCAAATACTTTTAAATGCAAAACCTACCCAGCATTAAAAATGATCGGTGGAAGAAGGTAAATGAAGAAAAGATCTTCGCTGAACACTAAAATACGAGAGTTCTTTCCGCCACTTATTAGTAGAATAACAACTCCAGTGCAAAGACCCTGTCATCCAAAGGTGAAGCCACAAACACATATACTAAGATCAGTTTATTTTCAATCACAGAAAAGCTTTCCAGCACAAAAGAAGTTGATATTAACAAAAAATGAACTCACAATCAAGAGGGCAGTTATGGACTCATTCATCCATCTATTTTCCTCCAACAAATGACCGACCACGATACACGCGCAGATAAGTGCAACAAATAAGTTTATTGACACCACCGATTGATGATCAGAAGTTGATAACCTGTTCATAATATTTCCCAGCAACATCCCAACGTCGAAAGCCATTTTCGAAGGAATTCAATTCACCAGAATACTTGTGAAATTTTTCACAATCTATAAGTTTTCCTCTTTTTAATCAACTGAACTTCCAAGCTACAATCTTTGACAGCCTTACACCAAAATAGACCACTCCCTGCTACAAACCAATAACGCAATTATTCTCATATCACAAAATTAACAAATTCTCAACAATTACAAAAATTAAAAATACTTCAAATACGCATATAATATAGAAGCGTAGAAATCCAGCTAAGACATTTACGTGCTTACATAGGCGCGTGGGGATAGAAAAAATAGAAAAGTAAGAAAGTCACAAGCCAAGATCAACACTAGCCACATGAATTAAACTCTACAAACTCCTACATATATTCTTTCTTTTTTTCATTTTGAAAGACCATTTGTATATAAGCAAAGGCACATATCATAAACTAAAAACAACAAATAGAAAAACAAAAAATCAAAAAATCAAATAAAAAATGAATGAAGATATCAAAACTTTACCGATCAAAATTGCAGTCAAAACGGCGTCGAATTGAGCTTAGAGAAGCACTGAAAATTCAAATTCAATCAGATCTCAGATTATATTTTAGCAAAAACTCAAACTGCTGCAAATTCTTCAGCAACAGCGTTTTTGCTAAAAAAACACAATATTTTCTCCCACTTTTGGTTCGCTAAAACTCGAATTACGGAAAAGGAAATGAAGCGCACAGATAAAAGGAAATCACAGCTCCAAAACTTTTAAAAACCAAAGGCGCAATTCAGCACCAAATTCTAGCGCTCAAATAATTAAACAATTGAACGCCTGTGAAAATGAAGCACAAAATTAAAGCCAAAATTACAACCAATTCGAAAACTGATAGAGGAAAGTTCGAGAAAGAAATTTGATAAAGGGATCAGAAAGGAGAGGATTGATTCAAGCGAAAAAAGGACAGATGAAATGAAATTAGAAGGCGAATTTATAGTTTGGGTGTAATCACAGAGAGACTGGTCTTTAAAAACACGTTAGATTCATTATCACCGTTGATTGATTTAATTGTGATGACCTGGCTTGATTTGTGTCTATTTTGTCAGTTAATCTGAGCTTGATTTTTCCAAGTAAACCAACCGAAAACAAAAAACAAGTAGGCAATTACCTAACGAAGAGATCAATATTAAAACATATGATAGTATTATTTTATATTTGAAAATAATAATTTTAAATTTTTTATTTTACTCATAATAATTTATAACCACAAAAATCTCATAATTAAATTTACAAAAATAAATTTGTATTATATTGAAAATTATGTTTTTCTTCTCTAACTTTTATTTATATAAAATATCTTTCAATTCAACATACGTAGTATTACTACATTTTGTCGTTCGGTCAGTGGCGGAGCTACATGCACCCAAGGAGATTTCTTCGTCAGAAAATTATACTATTTAGCTCGATAATTTTAAAAAATATATATATATATATTATATAATGACACCCCTTAATTTTTTACTGAGTTTACTTCTTCATATTTTGACTCCCCTTAATGAAAATTCAGGCTCCGCCACTGCGTTCGGAACAATTAAAAACAAGTTACGTATACTATCTGTACAGGTCAGTCTGATTGATTTTCCTCTTTTTTGTGCTCTATATTCATCATAAATTTAAATTCAATGTTTTTTAAATCCTGGTGCATAATTGTAATTTTTTAAAATCATTTTTCTCTTAATTTTGGGAGAAAAGGTTAAAAAGGAAAAGAACATAAAAGAGTCGTGCAAGGACAGTTCAGTAACTAATATATATGCGTACTATTTTTTTCTTCAGAAAGTTGTACTTTAATTAATTAACTATAGTATATATAAAAAGAAAGCCAAAACGAAGTTAAAATAAAAGGAAACGGCTATTATTTAAATGGAGAAGAGGAAGAGGGAGAACGGGACCCACTATTGCGATGATTGTGTCCTTTCGAATCTTAGGCTGTATGTATTACTGGAAGTTTTATTAACACCTTCCCTTTAATTAATGCACCTTTTCGCTTTTAGCCACGACTGATGCCGTTTATACTTCTTTTTTTCACGTTTACTTTACCACAAGTGAAAAAGATTAATCTTAGATGATTTGGAAATTTAAATATATTTCTAGACAGTTATTTAAATTCAATTAATATTAATTAAAAAATTTACTACATTACTGACTTGATTGTTTAGATGGTCACTTAATTTGGGAGAACTGGCCATCAAAGTAAGAATTACTTTAATCTACCTAAATAACTCCATTATAAATGTCATTTGTATCGGATTTTGTATTTTCAGTGAGATTTAATAACCTGACAAATTTAATTTAAAAATAATAGTTAAATACTAATTACGAATATAGATCAATTTAGAACCCAACCCAATCCTAAATCGACACAATACATGACCCGACCCATCCCCTTTTTAAACTTGTCACGTTATTAAATTGCACTAAAAAGATACAAAATTCGATAAAGATAGCCATTGAAACTAATTAGGTAAGATAAAGTGAATTCAATTTGAGTGACAATCTAAGCAATTAACTCTACATTTACTATGCTTATACTTTATAATAAAATGTTTGGCTTGTCGGAGAATAATTTTGTTATGACAAAAGTTATTATGTAGAAAAAATCATATTATTTACTCCATCATTAAAGTGTAAGTTAAGGGTTTTCAAGAGTATAATACTTTTATGTTTGATATTTTTCACATTAAAATCTACAAATTGATATCTACTGAACTTTTGAAGGTTATTTAGTTGTTGTTTAATCATATATGAATCAATAATTATTTGTTGATCTTCGATTCAAATAAATATTTTTAAATCTTGATGAAACTATATATCTTATCTAAATCACGGCATAACATGTGGTTTTCATAAAATGATCCCATGTTCATTGATATATTGAAATATGTAACCATATTCAATAATTGCATGTAATTGTTCAAATTAGGTAGCTTGATTTTGAATTTGTTAGTCAAATTATGAATTATCACATATGAACAATCACATGTTGGTTAATGGCTATCCAAAAAAAAAAATCCTTACGCTTGTGATAATAAGAAGACAAGTTAGAATTGATTTTTAGAAAAATGATGTGACTAAAAGAAGCAAACAAATTAAATGTGATTTTAACGCATCTACATTATTAGTTAGGAATAAGCTCTTTTCTTTTTTCTCAATAATTGAATTGAACTTTCAAATATATAAGCACAACTTCTTCTCTCATTTCACATGATAATCAGATCTACACAAGGTTGGATAATAGCAGGGCCACTACATGCCCTCTTGTCCATGTCTTTTTTTGTATTTTTCTTATTTCCATATTAAAAGTTTTTTCTATGGTTTTAAATTGTTTGGAAATTAACTGCAAAAGTACAAAATAGTAAAATTGCCAGTTGTCCCGACAACACTAGATGTTTGACAGGTCTTAAGACACCTTCTAATTTTTGTTTGGTAGTAGGACAGCAATTTTCTGTGTCAGAAGAATAATATAAACTCCAAACTGCTCAGAGTAAAATTAATAAGATCAGTTATATTGCTTTTTGGATTACGTTGTAAAAAGCTAGTACTACTTTATAAGTAGGGTTAGAATATTCTATCCCTTTTGGTTGGTTACTTACAGTCGAATAAAGGATCATTTCTACTTGAACTATTATTCACCAGCAGAATTAGCAAAGATCCGTAGTTAACTAAAGCTTTATAGTCTAATAATAATAGCGAAAGTCTTCTACGTAATATGTGAGAGGTCAATTTTTATAGTTTCAGTTCTCATCTCTTTCCCCTGATCTTAAAATTAAATAAAAATAGATTATTATATTCAGTTTGCTGGAAAAGAAGCATGTGTATGTAATTAAAAAAGTTTTGGAAAGAGTGAATCACAATCAGAGGCGACTCGGGATTTTAATGCGATGGAGGCATCAATATTCACTATTATGCTTAATCGGTGTCCCCTAAATGCTTTTAGTTTTCAGGCTATCAAATTATTTATTATTCATATTCAAGGTATATACACATACATATACAAGCCTTTTGTCGACGTTTACGAGATTCGATAACTCTTTAACGTTATACATAGGTTCGCCTTTGATCACAATAGTTGAAAGATAACCAAAATACTATCATACACGAAAGGCACGATGAACATGTTAAAAGAAAAAACAAACAAGTCTCGTATGAAGTAGATGTTGGTTGTGAAGATATATGACACATAATTTTCTTCTACTTTAGATCATGTTGATTGTGTACATATTCCTAATATGTTTAATATTGTTGCTCATAACTCAGCTAAATTTGTATTTCTTTGGCTCATAAAGTGTTTTGGGTGTCAATGTTTACAGCTTGTTTGGATGGTTGTTAAGTATCGTTTCATAATGTATCGTATCGTATTATATTGTATTATACTGTATCGTTTTGATTTTTATTATGTTTGGATAGAATGTATTATTTACCGCCATTTCATGGTGTGATGTACTAACAATATTATGAAGAATAAATTTATAATATTATAAAGAAAAAGTAAAAGTTTGGTAGATTGTAAATGATGCTACTCAATATCTTTTGAATATATGATGTCCCTAATGAAATAATTGATCTTTTTAATTTTTTTTTAAAAAACAGATCCATTTTTGTTAGTGGTACTTGCCAGTTGTGCATATAGTACGTACTCTACCAGTTAACTAGATTGATTGATCTGATCTAATCTAGTATTACGACAACAGTACTCACCGTCTTCGATTTGGATGATTTACATGTGTATGTGTAAATTAATTAAAAAAAATATGTCACCGTCCTAAATTACTTTCGCACAAAAAATGGAACGTCTTCTAGTAAGACTAAATGATTCAAGAATAAAAATTAAGAGCTAGCTCTTCTCTCCAACTTATGCATTAAATTATATGAATTCTGAATTTGTCATCAAATTTATAGCTCGTTTAAGTTATGAGTTTGCAATTAAATGTGTATACATATTTAATAATTTTTTTAATATAAATAAAATATCTAAGTAAAAGTTACTGAATTCCTCTGAAACCTATAGTTATTATTGTAGCTTTGCCCTTACTTTTGAGGCTTTACCATAATATTTTGTTGAAGTTGAAAAATTAAGTATTTGAAGTTGAACTTTAAAAAGAGTATATGAAAGTTAGAAATTGTGTTTGGACATAAATTTCATTTGAAAAAGTATTAAAGTTTTATCAAGCATTATTTCACTTAAGATACTCTTTAAACTAATTTTTCATTTTTGAATTTGGTATTTCAAGTTGAAGTTGACATAATGAACAAAATTATAAGAAAAACATGGACTTCATTATTTGCAAATATTATCTATTTGTCAACTTAAGGTCCTTTGGAAAGAAGATAGGCAGTGATACAAAACTAGGAGAGGTTTACTTATAGGGAAGCGTTTGAATACTTCTATAGTTATAATAATTATATTTGGCCACCCAAAATAATGTCTGAATTCGTCGTATTTGACATGTATTTGAACATCAAAATTGGAAAAGTAAACCTCGCGTAGACTTTTATGATAACATATAGAATTAGAAATCTAATTTTAAAAAGGTCTGCAGATAAGATGGAATTATCTTAGATTTGAAGTGTAGGCCATATTATCAAATATCATTTTGCCTTTTGACTACTTTAATTTATTTTGTTTTAATTTGAGGTCGGTTTTAAAAAACTAATCAGTCAACAGGATCGTCACTCGTCCACGTCTTCATTTGAATTAAGCTACCCATGTAGTTTGTGTTGGTGAACTTATGATGTCGTGATAAAATTTTAATATCTAATTAAGTAAGCGATTTAAGATCACAAGTTTAATATCTAATTCTACACTCTTCTAATTTAGTGGTTCAATTCCATTATATTTATACTTATTTAGTATACTTTAATACTTTTTAAATACATACAGTTTAAACTAAAGCTACGAGTTTCAAATTTACCCTAACTCCATTACTAAATCCACTTCTACATCACATAAAGATTTTCTTTCTTTCATAATTACCGCATTCGAGTCAAACTAAATCATATAAATTCAATCAGATAAAGTACTATCTTAGTAGCTTATATCTTTAAAAAATAGTAAGGTTAGTTGAAGTTCAGGTTTACTTCATTACGACTAGAAAAAAGTTATTTCAAATATTAAACTTTGAAGCTAAATTAAATTAGTTCAACTTAGTAGTTTAAAATTAAAATTTTGATATTCAAAACTATACGAAAAGTACTATAAGTTGGATTTTTTCCCATGTCAATACGATTACAAAATATATTTTAAAATATTCGTCAAATTTCATACGGCTTGATTCTCGGTAAGCGAAATATGTCATTTAAATTGAAACGGAGAAAGTACGCTATATAATACTCGACTAACAATCAGTGGCGGGGGGAGAGTATAACTTACGGGTTCAGCCGAACCCAGTAACTTTCGTTCAAATCATGTATTTGTCTTAAGAAATTCATTGAACATGTATACATTATTAATTTAGAACCTAGTAACTTAAAAAATTTAGAATTCTGAACTGATAAGTTTCAAATCTTGCCTCCGCCTCTTCTAACAATAACGCAAGTTCATTTTAATTACTTTTAGTACTCACAAGATTTAACAAACGGCCTCTAGAAACCTTTTATAAAGTTACACTTTGAAAAGTATGTATCAGCTTTTGGTATCATAGAAAGACATAAAAGACTGAGGTTTCTGTGACTGAAAGAACAAAAAGCTAATCAACCACGTCCATGCCGAAAGCAACATTTGATGTGGTTTGCCACTCTTGCTGCACGAATGGTCATCTTTGCTATAAAACTATGCCAATTCATCATGACATATATATATATATATA
The DNA here is from genome assembly GCF_000390325.3 of Nicotiana tomentosiformis. Classification (NCBI taxonomy): domain Eukaryota; kingdom Viridiplantae; phylum Streptophyta; class Magnoliopsida; order Solanales; family Solanaceae; genus Nicotiana; species Nicotiana tomentosiformis. The sequence goes on along the minus strand of NC_090820.1, from coordinate 33,827,358 downwards.
TATATATATATATATATATATATATATATATTTAATTTAGGAATATTACGATTCAAAATTCATTAAGCTGATTAATTTAGATTCATGCAAGATAGAACTCGCTAAAGGGGATAAAGTGCACTTTACCTAAAGTTTTTTTTTAATTTAAGAATATTACGATTCGAAATTCATTAAGCTGATTAATTTAGATTCATGCAAGATAGAACTCGCTAAAGGGGATAAAGTGCACTTTACCTAAAGTTTTTTTCTACTCTTAGAGCTCCGATTCGAGACTCAGGGGCAACTGTACAGTTACGACTACGGGTTCAGTCGAATCTCATAACATTGACCTAAATCTAGTATTTTTCTTAGGAAATTCATTAAATATGTACAAATTATAAATTTAAAATCTTAAACTCGTAAACATCAAATTTTAATTCTGTCTTTACCAAAATCACTGATTAAATATAATGGGTGCGTAATTCATCATGATTTCCATTATCTAGGAAACAGTTTTTGAAACTGTAATTCTTTTTTAAATGTCTGTTTTTTACGGATATTTGTAGGTTTATAACATAAAACTAGCACACTTCTGGCCCTTTTTCACTCCTCTCTTAAAGTTGGGCAAAGCAAGGGAAGCATAATTATGATTAGTTGTTTGTTGGCTTAATCCTGCAAGACAATGGCAAGTTTAGTTAGTTAATTACTTTAATTACAAATCTAATCAATGGGACAAATGGCATGCCATGAGTTGTACGTCACTGGGGCCAAGGCTGACTCATGGATGGTCCTTACGAAAAAACAAGCATTTACCCAAATTAATTAAGTTGATGGGTGCAGAATAATAAAATATCATTTAGTGACCAAAATACAGATCAACTAGGTTTTTTCGAATGTTTGCTTAAGTCATATGTAGGTCAACAGGTTTTCAAAGAAGTTTCTTCTTTTATTTTTTTTGAAGGAAAAAATAACTATCAGTACTTTGGAAAAACATATTGAACAAATCAATCATTAGCATGAAGTTTGCCCGTATATCATTGGCTTTAACTGATTTAAGGCGATGATAATCAATTTTCATTAAGATGAAATTAATCTGTAAAGTTAATTATTTACAGAAAAATAAATCTAAAAATATCTTTGCATGAAAAAAGATGAATGACAGAAATGAAATGAGGAGGTAGCTAGCTAGGGTTTTTTGCTTTGGGAAGGTATTTTGGAGGTTACAAAAAAAAAATAGGGATTTTAGAGACAGAAACTAAAATTTTGATCAAATCAAAAGTGTGTTTAAACTGAAAATTATACTCCATATTTATGATTTTTTGTTAATTTTGGTTTATAAATACTTGGCTTATTATGAACACTTTTGGTGTTTACTGAGTACATAGATAAACCAAATAATACTTATAGTCCATCTGGATTAGCTGATTAAACTAGAAAATACGCATAAGTGCTAAAAAATACTTTTAGGTATTAAAATTAATTTATAAAACAGTACTACTATGTATTAAAATAGACGTATTGACATTGATAATATGTTACAAATACAATTATCTCGCCAAATATAGCTAAGCCTGCTCAAAGTGATTAGCTGTGTTGGTGAGCATTTGTAGCGTATTTGTGAAACAGTGGTGCGGCCCAGTTTTTGCTAAAATGGCGGACAATTAAAAGGCAGTTGAAAATCAAGAGCATGGAGATGCCACTTATTATTATGATTTGCCTTTTCCTAAGTTTGGAATCATTTGAAAGGTACTTTCGATTGGCCACGTTTCAGAATGTATATGACGACCCTTCACTTCATATCTACTGTCACCAAATTGATTTTGATTCTCACTCAAATATCTAATGCTATCAACTAGTACGTACTATTCCAAATATCTAGCTTGAATAAACTTCCTACATCGACTTTGCACTTTCCTTTTGTGGTAATGGTTGCTCCAATATACTGGGATAAAAGGATATTTCCAAGTACGCAGTTAAAAGATTAAAATTTGAGGAATTCGACTTTGCATTGATATATAAAAGTAGTAGTGGATTTATATATATATATATATATATATATATATATATATATATATATATAAGGTTTTCACATATATATTTATAACTCGCGTTGAAAATTTTGAATTTGGATAACTCACTTCCAAAGATTTGCATCCGCCTTTGAAAAGAGATATAGAGACATAAAGATAGTACCCCCTCCATTTCAATCTATGTGAACTTATTTGAATGGACACGAAATTTAAGAAAAAAGAGAAGATTTTTGAAACGGAGGGAGTAAATCATTTCACATAAATTGAAACGGAGGGAATAAATCATTTCACAAAAAGACAAGTTAAGAAAAGGAAAATTCAAGAATATCAAATATTATAATTTAAAAGAAAACAAATAACTTATATGTTCAAGCAAAAATATGTTATTACTAGTAAATGATATATTATCTTATTATAATAAATTGTGCTTACTTATACGTATGAGTTTTAAAAGGAGATTTTTACTTATCTATACTATTTTTGTAATTTATTTAACCTCGCTATTAAAGTTTTAACTTAATTACAAGTTGATATATAATTTATCAATTATATACATTCTAGTATTTGTTGAGAATTGGGGTTTTGATGATTAACAAAGTGTGTTGTGAACGCGTGCTAAAAACCAGGTCCTCAAGGTGGCTTCCAAAGTATACTAAGAACCAGGTCCTCAAGGTAACATATGAAAGTTCCTACAAGGGAGTAACTTTTGCACAAAGTTACTCTAGTCCAAGATTGCTGAAAAAAGATGTTAATATGATAATGGTTGTTGTCCAAGAAGATATGCTCGCATAAGTGATAGATAAAAGTCACACAAGATTTGTGGAGTCCCTAGAGCTTTAGGAATCCTATCAAATGAGAAGTTGATTGTGCGTAGGACTCCCAAATACTTTTGAACTTGTGGTGTAAAATAAGACATATATATTTTGTGCGGCTGATAAATAAAGAAAAGTGCATGTTTTGAGTGTGTTTATGTATTATTTCTTGTGTGAGTAGCGGAAGTTCACACTGCTTTTGAAGTAAAAATATGCCCATTACATATTTTTTATGAGTAGGAACAAAAGTATGCGGAAAAGGATCAAATAGACGAAAAATTGATGAAAAAAAAGCTGAAGAGAAAAGTCCTGGACAACGAAGCGAGGTTCACTTTGCCAGACCGGGACCGGAGCAAAAAAAAATAGTTTTTCCAATCCGAATTAGGAGAAGGAGAATTCGCCCTATACAAACCCTAGTCGCTATAAATACATTCTAAAACGTGTTTTTAAGGGAGAGACTCTAATTTGGAGGGAGAGAAGACTTCGGGGAGGCAAGAACACACTTGGAGCAAGGAGAAGGATTCAACTTCACATTTTTTCTCTTTCTTCCTCTATTTTCATTATTGGTTATGAATTCTAGTATTGTAGTTGTGCACTATTATGAATAACTAATTTGTTATCTAGGATTTTGATGGAACCTTTTGTAGGATAAATTCTTGTTATGTTTTTATATAATTGAGCCGTTGGATTTCTCTACTTGTTCAACTACGTGTTCGTTGTTGTTGAATGAATGGCCATCAATTGACCGTGCTTATTTAGTGTGTACTGCTCGGGGGGAGAGTACACATTTAGGTAGTTGTTGAACAACATCACTCCTAACGTATGAGAGAGATCAATACAGAGGGTTTAAAGGCGGGATTAGAGATAACAAAACCTTGGTACGATCGTAGTGAGCGGTGAATTAGTGTCAATTAGCGTAGTTCAAGAGAATATGTCTAGTAAATTATGGTAGTTGCTCGAGAAAGAAATACGACACCCGAAGTACTCACGATCGGTAGAGAATACTTAGGCGAATTTATTGGAGACATGGCGGGAAGGATTCCGACAATTAGGAAAATCATAACTCTAGACCTCCTTAATCTTGTCTCCAATCCTTAGTATCTTTGGTTATTAATCTAATACTTTAAGTTGTTAGTTAGATATAAGAATCTTAATATTTATAACTTAGGAATTGTTCGAACTTGTCTTCTTAGTGATAATAAACAGTTGTAGCTAAACCTTAGTTCTTTGTGGTATTCGACTCTAGACTTTTAGACCGGATTATATTTGCAGCGACCGCTTATCCCTTTTAGGACTAGAGTTGGGCGTGATCAAATTTTGGCGTCGTTACTGGGGAACTAACGATATAGTTGTAGTTGTACATATTGCTAGGTTTCAAGTTTGAACCATTATTTTATTTTCTAGTATTTGATTTTTTAAAATTTTAGTTTTACTTGTTAACTTGAGAAATATAGCGTCGTGAAATTATGGGAGTTTTGATGTTGGTAATTCTACTGTTGATCTTCCTTGTGTATATTATGGAGGAAACCACCTGTGAAAAAATTATCAAAATATTTTCGAGAGCGAGTTATGTGCACCAACTCAATCTTTTATGTGAAATGTATGTGATGTTTGTGGTGGTCAAGATGGTCACTTTTATGGTTGTGCTTATATGTCTTATTCTCCCCAACCCCTTATTATGATGGTTCTACTTTTCCTTGTGAGGTTAACATGAACAAACAACCCGAGAAAGCTGACCTGAAGGAGATCAAAGATATGTTAAAGTGTTTCATGGAACAAAATAATGAGAAACAACTGCAAATACAAAGGCTATGTGATACTATCCAAAGGCAAGGGGCAACTATTCATAACCTGGAGGCACAAATGAGTCAATTGGTTGAAGCATTTAATGCTCAACAAGCTAATATTGTGGATAGTAGCCAATAAGAGCATGCCTTAGATGCAAAAATTGAGGTGCTAATAGAGGAGGTCAGAGTAGAACACCAACAATCTATCAAACTAGAATTTGAGGATGCCGATGTTGTAAAAGAGATACTGAAGTCAACCAAGGATATTGAGGATACATATTTAGTTGACTCTAGTGTCATTGGTATTAAGGATGTTGACACTCCCAAAGTTCATGTAGTTAAGCGCATTGGTCCACACTCCAAGTATTTTTTTTTTTCACATTGTGTTTGGTTGATGATATGGAAATAGAGTCATCCGAGCCAATTGATGAGTCAAGGAATGAGGAACAAGGTGTCTACGTTCTGGAATTCTTCTTTCTAGAAAGTCAGGATTACACACCTCATCTAAAGGTCAAGAATTGTAGAATACTACATTGTTTCCTTGGGTCAACTAGATTCGTTCCACCACCCCCAAAGCATAATCATAAGCTTGAAGCAAAACTTGGGGTTCAATTCACAAGCTCGAGGTGGAGTCAAAAAGTGATTCGTGTTGTGCTGCAACATTAAATCAAGCGCTTGTTGAGAGGCAACCCAACTTTACTGCTTTATTTTTATTTATTTATTTATTTATTTATTTATTATTTATTATTGTATTATTCTTGTAGTGTCATTTTTTTATTTTTCTAGGAGCTTGGGAAGCAAAGCCATTATGAGATAATTAAAATAAAGTGTGGGATGCCCGAACAAAGAACCAAATCTGGGAGAACTCTGAGTTCCCCATGAGCTGCCAATGCTTCGAACTTTGGCCTAGTAGGGAGTTTCTTTTACCCTTTTATATTTATGGGCGTGCATTGCAATAATGTATAATTTTAAGTGTGGGGTGAAAAGACTGTTTGGGTAATTTTCTATGCTATCTTATTTGTGTTATTTTATATGTATTGAATAAAAAAATTAAAAATTAAAAATAATTAGGTAGAATTAATCCCTCTTGATTTTTCTTATGGCCACGGTTCTTTTCCAAGGGATGATTCTTTGAACCAGATAGATATTTTTTTTTTGTGTAGGTAGAAATTTATAAAGTTTTGGACCTTTTCCGACGATGGACTCTTAGACAGTTTTCTTGAGGGTTTAAAGTCCAACGAAAAACACAAAAATATTTTTATTTTTTTTCTTTTTGAACTGATAATGGAATGGGATGAAGCTTGAGTAATTCGTGCTTTTGATATGTTTTATATCGGGGCTTAGGTGTGGAGCATTTGAACTAAGTACTTTCTTCATGGTCTTTGTAATTACATGACTTTAAAATATATGTGTCTTTTCACACCGAGGCTCGTCTTTCGACTCTTGTGATTAATTCTCATGTGCTGAAAGTTTATGATGACTGTGCTGGTTGCTTTAACTCGAGTGTCAGGTCCGAGCCGTCCTAAGTGAGTCATGTGCATTATGTGAGGTGAGATATTAGTGTACTCAGTGCCATCCTTGCTAGTCTAGAACTTGCCATGTATATGCGTCAAAGCGAAATGATTAAGTCTTGTAAGTTTGGAAAGTGATATAGGCTTTCTTTGATTGACCATTTAGCCTATCTGTCTACCAGTGCTAATATTATCCGTAGTCACCCCTTTTGAGCCTACAGACCTTTTCTTTGGCAACCACATTGCAAGCGGAGTCCCCTTTATTCTTAATAAATCTTGTTGAACCTTTACCTCCGAAAGCACTTAAAATGCTAGAAGAGTAAAGAAAGAGATTGGATTGCTTTTGGGTGGAACTACAGAAAGGCTGAAAAGGTGCACTTGTGTACAAACAAAAAAAGGTACTAGCCAAAAATACCAAATTAGGGAGAGTGAAAAACAAATTAATAAATAACACCTCTCATATCTTTATCAGGGCTAGTAAGTATCTATACGTTGATGTGCTTAATGAAGAAGAGCTTAAATGTGTATGGTTTCATGGCAAGACAATGAAGTGGTCACGACAAGAAGGTGCTTAAAAGTGAAGTGTAGTGTATTAAAGTACTTAGGAGGGTTAGTCACTATTTTCTCAAATATATCCTACCCGTCATTAAGCCTATATTATAACCTATAAAGTCCTACTTGATCCTAGATTTTGCGAGCTTAAATTAGTATAGACTTACACTACGGGCAAGCCTATGGTACGAACTTGGGTGGCATAGGAGTTTATTTGTGAGAGTGAGCGAATTCTTTCTATATTTAAGTCCTTAGACTATACTTGAACTTATATTTGAGTGTGTGGACTATTTTCTCTATGGGTTATTGGTGAGGGCACATGATTTGCAAAGGATTGATAGAGACCTTGATTTTTGAGTTGGCACAAAGAGTGAGTCATAGTGTGTAATGCATTAGAGTCAAATTTTGAGGCGAGGATATTAGAAAGAGCCAAACGAATATTTTAAATAATCTTGGCATGAATTTAAAACTTGAGGAAAGGTATGAAGAGTGCATATACTGAGTTCTAAGCGTTAATATAAACCATTATCATTGGTGTGATGCTTGAGTATGTTTTGAAAGGTATTTCTTGCCTATGTGTTTAATTTTAAGTTGCTCGAGGACGAGCAAGTGTTTAAGTGTGGGATGGTGATAGATGATGAAAAGTACATATTTTGAGTGTGTTTATGTATCATTTCTTGTGTGAGCGGCGGGAGTTCACACCGCTTTTGAAGTGAAAATATGCTTATTACGTGTTGTTTATGTGTAGGAACAAACTTATGCGGAAAAAGATCAAATAGAAGAAAAATTGGTGAAAAAAGAAGCTGAAGAGAAAACTCCCGTACAGCGAAGCGAGGTTCACTTTGCCAATCGGGACCGGAGCAGAAAAAATCAGCTTTTCCAATCCAAATTAGGAGAAGAAAAATTAGCCCCATACAAACCTTAGTAGCTATAAATACGTCCTAAAATGTGCTTTTAAGGGAGAGACACTACTTTGGAGGGAGAGAAGACTCTAGGGAGGCAAGAACACACTAGGAGCAAGGAGAAGGATTCAACTTCACATTTTCCCTCTTTCTTCCTCTAATTCTATTATTGGTTATGAATTCTAGTATTGTAGTTGTGCATACTATTATGAATAGTTAATTTGTTATCTAGGGTTTTGATGGAACCTTTTATAGGATAAATTCTTGTTATGTTTTTGTCACGACCCAAACCGATAGGCCGTGACGAGTGCCCGAGTTCTACCTATCGAACACCCATAAGCATTCGTCTAAGATATAAACATGAAATAAGAGTAGGTCATGCATAACGTCTGGAAATAAACTATTAATTCATATGAAAAACCTACGTGGGAAAACATGCCCAAAAGACATATATACATACATATATATACTGTAGGGCGAGCCGACAAGGCCACTTACTATATAATTATACATGACTGTCTACAGACCTCTAATAGAGTGTATAACTGTATAAAGGAAGAGACTAGGCCCCGTCATACCCATATATATATATGTAAACACACCGTACCAAAACTCAAAGCAGCTCCAGATCAAATGGAGCACACCAACTCTCTCTGATCAAGGATCCTAAGAAGGGGGACCGTTAGCCTGTCTACCTGCACCTGCGGGCATGAAACGCAGCGTCCCCAAGCAAAAAGGGACATCAGTACGAATATGTACTGAGTATGTAAAGCATGAAAATCAGTACATAAAAGACATAGATGAAACATGGGGTAAAGATTTCCACCTATGAGTCTAAATAACTTTGTGAATCCTGAAACATTTATAATAACATGCACGTGCCTGTAAATGTCGTATCATGCATAGGTATAGGTGTACATAACATCATCAAGCCTCTGAGGGCATCTCATCATATCATCTCGGCCACTGTGGGCAAAATCATCAACATATACCAGGTGATCAGGTGGTGGTGCGTATATAACGCCTTAACCTTTTCGATATCCCATATACATATAATATACGCGTATATAACGCCTTCTGGTCATGGGTCAATGTACATGTATAAATGCATGAAATGCAATAGAAATACGTTAATAAGATTTCTCGAATATCATAAAATCAATATGCCTTTCAGACAAACTTTATCAAATACGTATTTTTCTGAGACCCATGAACAGAGGATATAATAATAATTCACATGGGAAATCAAGAATATAGATACCTCTAGTATTTCTATGAATAGAGTCATTTATAAACGTTGCGTATTTTTCTCGTTTCGTTTGTATCATTTAGATCATGCCAAAAAGAAAAAAAAAAAAAAGGATAGCCTTAACATACCTCAAGTCGTCAATGCAACTCAACAACAAGCTTATGACAATTAGAGCGCCAATCCTATAGCAAAGAAATACGTGTACAATTTAGATGGCGGTAGTATATTACGTATCTCAAATGATAACTCGATTCTAAAATAAAACGGAAAATATTTCCCCTGATTTTACTGCTCCCTCAAGCCTACTATAGGCGAGATACAAACATAATACAATCAGTAATTCAAAACCAACCTAATTATAATTTGGGACCTTCAATACAACAAAACTCTCAAATATACCGTAATACACCCAATCAACAAATTATCAATTAGCCTGTAACTACAACGACGAGCGACCAACCTACTACCCTACCACATGTGACATTTCTCCATGCCATTTTTATCCTTCCAAACTCCATAAATCAGCAGCACAATAGACATCCCAAAACTCAAACTACAAAGAAAAATAGAGGTGATATAGTGATACTTACATCGTAGGGATCGTTCTGATGTTATCGCTTCTCGATTTCGTACCCGGGATGTTAGTATTATTTGAAGCTATTAGAGAGCTCAAGGACCGTTCTTTTATGGTGTCTCTGGTCAGATTCTATGTAAAATGAAGAGAGAGAGATGAGTTAAAACATATTTATCAAACTTTTATAAAGTCAAAAGATGCTAGATTGGCACCCTCTGATTCGCCCATTTTCCAACGCTTATATGTTTTTATCCGGATATTGTATGAACAAACGGTTAAGAGTGTTGGAAACTAAATTACAAGATCTTCAATTTGGTATATAATATGTTCCAAAAGGACCTCATATCACATACGAAATTTATTTCTCAAAAAGCTCTGTTATAGGAAAAATTCTTAGTCGGTTTTTCCGCAACTTTAATCTGATTTTCCCCAAACTTTATGTGTTTTGTCCAACCATCATATATAGTCATATTTTGACTTTAAACTAATTTAAATAATGATTAACAAGACTCATATTTATTATACGTCACCTTCGGACGTACAGGGTGTAACAATCTTCCCTCCTTAGAAACATTCGTCCTCGAATGTTAAACTCCTAGAGATTTATAGAAATTTTGGAAGAGTCTCCTCTGTAATGGTATCACTACCAACATGTCAGACAGAAAACTAAACAATACAAAGCCACACAGGCCCACAATCATCAATAACACCAATGGTCTCACACAACCAATGACAATAACTAACATAAGAATCAAGTACCATATACGTACCTAAGGTTGTGATGTCTCAGTCCGATCCTCCTTCAGAAGCGGAAACAAGTGAGGATACCTAGACTTCATGTCTTCTTCAGCTTCCCAAGTCATCTCCTTCACATTATTGTTCCTCCAAAGTACTTTAACCGAAGATACGTCTTTAGTTTTCAATCTCCGAACTTGTCTATCTAGTATAGCAATGGGAGCTTCCTCATATGATAGATATTCTGTGACCTGAATATCGTCAACTGGAACGACTTTAGAAATATCTCCAATACACTTGCGGAGCATAGACACGTGAAAAACTGGATGTACTGACTCCAAGTTGGAAGGCAAGTCTAACTCATATGCTACATGGTCTACTCTGCGTATGATCTTATAAGGTCCAATGTACCTAGGGCTAAGCTTTCCTTTCTTACCGAAGCTCATAACACCTTTCATCGGTGATACCTTTAGGAATACCCAGTCATCTACCTGAAACTCTAAGTCTCGTCGTCGATTATCTGCATATGACTTCTGATGACTCTGAGTTGCTAATAGCCTTTCCCGTATAAGCTTAATCTTCTCAACTACTTGTTGTACCAACTCTGGTCCTACTAACTTAGTTTCCCCAACCTCGAACCATCCGATAGGTGACCTACACTTTCGTCTGTAAAGAGCTTCGTATGGAGCCATCTGAATGCTGGAATGATAATTATTATTATATGCGAACTCAATAAGTGGAAGTTGATCATCCCAGTTACCCCTGAAGTCCATCACACAAGCCCGTAGCATATCCTCCAGTGTCTAAATAGTACGCTCGGCATGACCATCTACTTGGGGATGAAATGTTGTACTAAGACTTATTTGAGTCCCCAATCCTTTTTGGAAGGACCTCCAGAAATTAGCTGTAAATTGAGCACCTCTATCTGAGATAATAGATATAGGGACACCATTAAGTCATACTATCTCCTTAATGTAAATCCTTGCATAATCCTCTGCTGAATACGTAGTCCTGATAGGCAGAAAATGGACTGATTTTGTAAGTCTATCAATAATAACCCATATAGAATCGAACTTACGCTGGGTACGAGGTAAGCCTATGATGAAATCCATGCTAATCACTTCCCATTTCCAAGTCGGAATCTCTATAGTCTGCAATAATTCACCGGGTTTCTGATGCTCAATCTTAACTTGCTGACAATTTGGGCTTTGAGCAACAAACTCTGCTATATCCTTCTTCATTCCGTCCCACCAGTATATTACCCTGATATCATGATACATCTTCGTTGCTCCTGGATGAATGGAATAACGAGAATAGTGAGCATCTCCCATAACCTGCTAGCGCAAACCCTGCTACATTAGGAACACATAATCGGCCTCGATATCTGAGGACTCCATCTCCTGTAATCTCCAATGGTGTCTTCTCCTTTTGAGGGGTTGTATATCTGTAGTGATCTAGCACAGGATCTTCATACTAGCATTCATTCACTTCAGTTACTAGAGAGGATATTGTCGTGTCCTGAATAGTAACTCCGATACCACCTAAATCTAATAATCGAACTCCAAGATTAGCTAACTGATGAATCTCATAAGTTATCTCACTCTTCTCTGGCTGTAAATATGATAAGCTACCCATAGATCTACAGCTGAGGGCGTCGGTTACTACATTTGCCTTTCCTGGATGGTATAAAATATTAATATCATAGTCTTTCAGTAGCTCCAACCATCGCATCTGATGTAAATTCAATTCCTTTTGCTTGAATATATACTAAAGGCTCTTATGGTCCGTATAGATATCTACATGAATGCCATACAAATAGTTCCTCCACATCTTTAGTGCATGAATCACCGCGGCTAACTCTAAATCGTGGGTGGGGTAATTCTTCTCGTGGTTTCCTAGTTGTCTAGAAGCATAAGCGATAAACTTACTATGTTGTATCAATACACAACCCAATCCAATGCCCGAAGTGTCACAATAGATAGCATAACTATCGGTCCCTTCTGGAAGTGTCAGAACCGGTGCTGAAGTCAATCTGTCCTTCAATGCCTGGAAACTCCGCTCACAAGCATCAGTCCACTAAAACTCAGGAAGCTACGAACCTCTGTCGGTGTCGTGGGTCTAGGCCAAGTCTTCACTGCCTCAATTTTCTGTGTATCGACCCAGATACCCTCACCCGAAATAATATGACCAAGGATGGCTACATAATTCTACCAGAATTCACATTTAGAGAATTTTGCATACAACTTCCTTTCTTATAGATCTCTGAGCATAGTACGCAAATGATCTGCATGCTCAACCTCTGAACGAGAATAAACCAAAATATCATTTATAAATACAATCAGGAACAGATCTAGAAAGGGTCTGAACACACGGTTCATCAAGTCCATGAATACCGCTGGGGCATTAGTCAAACCGAATGACATAACACGACACTCAAAGTGTCTGTATCTGGTCCTGAATGCTGTCTTCGAAATATCCTTTTCTCTAACCCTTACCTGACGGTGCCCCGACCTCAAGTCTATCTTTGAGAAACACCTGGCACCCTGCAACTGATCAAATAAATCATCAATCCTCGGTAGTGGGTACTTATTCTTGATTGTCGCCTTATTCAACTGTCTGTAATCAATACACATCCGCAAAGAACCATCTTTCTTTCTCACAAATAACACAGGCGCTCCCCACGGTGATGTACTGGTCTGATAAAGCCTTTTTCAAGCAAATCCCTCAGTTGTTCTTTCAACTCTCTTAGCTCTACAGGTGCCATTCTATAAGGAGGAATAGATATCTGCTGAGTATCTGGTAATATGTCAATAGCAAACTCAATCTCCCGTTCTGGCGGAAGGCCTGGAAGCTCATCGGGAAAAATATTGGGAAACTCATTAACCACCGGAATAAATTGAAGGGTCGGTGACTCTGCTTTCACATCCTGTACCCTAACTAAGGGATAAATATAACCCTTTCTGATCATCTTCCTTGCCTTGAGATAGGAAATAAACCTACCTCCCGGCGATGCAGTATTACTTTTCCACTCTAGAATTGGCTCCCCTGGAAGCTGGAATCGAACCATCTTTGATCTACAATCAACGTTAGCATAATAAGAAGCCAACCAATCCATACCCATTATAACATCAAATTCTACCATATCTAGCTCAATCAGGTCCGCTACTTTAGAACGACTAAGAACTCCTACTATACAATCTCTATATACCCGTCTAGCTATCACTGGATCCCCAACAGGTATAGACACCTCAAAAGGTTTAATCAACTCAAGTTCTATCCCAAACTTGCTAGCAACCAACGGAGTGACATACGATAAGGTGGAACCTGGATAAATCAATGCATATACATCATATGAAGAGACTGATAATATACATGTAACAACATCAAGTGACGACTCCTGATCCTGTCAACCCGCCAATGCATAAATGCGGTTCTAAGGACTGCTTGAGCTAGATGCTCCACTTCTGCCTCTACCACGAACGACTGGTGCCTGTGATCCTTGCCTAGGGGGGGCGTACTGATGATAACGAACCAGCTATAGATCCCGCTGACTGAACTATACCTGCACCACCTCTCGTCGGACAATCTCTCATAATGTGGCCTGGATAACCACAAGTATAACAAACACCCAACCCCACGAGACACTGTCCGACATGATGCTTACCACACTAAGCATATCGTGGCAAGGGTGGCCTCATCTGACTTAACTTACCCCTATACTGAGAACGAGAGGCCCTGGAACTCTGACTGGGCCTTGAATATATGGAACGATCAAATCTTCTATCAGAAAACTGAGGGGGTGCACTAGATGATGGCTGAGCTGGATACCTCGGGTACTGCTGTCTTTGACCACCTCGAAACTCACCAGAAGGACCAGAAGATCTTACTCTCTTACTATAGCCCATATCATGCTCACGATCGGCCCTCTGCTTCTGCTTCTGCTTACGCTCCTCTACACCCTGAGCGTATGCCTGAATACGAGAAATATCAATGCCTGGATGAAGTGAGACCGATATACAGTCATTGAGCAGGTGCGGCTCCAACCCCATCACGAACCGGTGAACCCGATCCTCTATCTTAGCTACAATAGTGGGAGCATACCTCGCCAAAGAATCAAACTGAAGGTTGTACTCCCGAACACTCATATTACCATGTCGAAGGGTCAACAACCTATCAACTCTGGCCCGTCTAAGCTCTGGTGGCAAATAATGATGAGGAAAAGCCTCTGTAAAATCCTGCCATACTGCTGGAAGGGCATCCTCACCTCTGGACAACTCCCAACACTCGTACCAATTAATTGCAATATCCCGAAGTCTATAGGAAGCTAGCTCAACTGACTCAGTCGCAGTGGCCTTCATTACCCTCAAAGTCCTCTGCATCCTATCGATAAATACCTGAGGGTCCTCATTTGGATCTGCTCCAGTGAATATCGGAGGGTCCAAATTAATGAAATCACGAACCCTCGCACTAATAGACCTATCTGCATGAACAATACCAACCTCGTAACATCGAGCTTGTGCGGCCACTAACTGAGTCAATAATTGAATAGCATCTCTCATCTCCTGACCCGGTGCATCTGGATGAGGAGCTGGTGCCCCTCGGATCTCCTTTGGAAAGAGCAGGGTATGTGAAGTCTGAGATGGAGTCTCACTATGCGATTCTCCCCGAGATCTGGTAACTCGTGGTGCTCTACTTGTAGTTTCATCATCCACGGACTTGCCCTTCTGGGCGGCTGTAGCCTTTTTGGGCATCGCTGAAAACATAACATGTCGTTAGAAAAATGAATTCTTATATCGCACGATCTAAGATAAGAAAGAAGAGTAACCATCCTAAATAAGTGTGGTGCACAACACACCCATAAACAAGACTCTAATAGACACGGTCTGTAGACAACCCTAGGACAGAACTGCTTTGATACCACTTTTGTCACGACCCAAACCGATAGGCCGTGACGAGTGCCCGAGTTCTACCTATCGAACACCCATAAGCATTCGTCTAAGATATAAATATTAAATAAGTGTAGGTCATGTATAACGTCTGGAAATAAACTATTAATTCATATGAACAACCTACGTAGGAAAACATTCCCAAAAGACATATATACATTACATATATATACTGTAGGGCGAGCCGACAAGGCCACATACTATATAATTATACATGACTGTCTACAGACCTCTAATAGATTGTACAACTGTATAAAAAAAGAGACTGGGCCCCGTCGTACCCATATATATATGTAAACACACCATACCAAAACTCAAAGTAGCTCCGGATCAAATGGAGCACACCAACTCTCGCTGATCAAGGATCCTAAGAAGGGGGACTGTCAGCATGTCTACCTGCACCTGTGGGCATGAAACGCAGTGTCCCCAGGCAAAAAGGGACGCCAGTACGAATAATGTACTGAGTATGTAAAGCATGAAAATCAGTACATAAAAGACATAGATGAAACATGGGGTAAAGAATTTCACCTATGAGTCTAAATAACTTTGTGAATCCTGATACATTTATAATATCATGCATGTGCGTGTAAATGTCGTATCATGCATAGGTATAGGTGTACATAACATCATCAAGCCTCTGAGGGCATCCCATCATATCATCCCGGCCACTGTGGGCAAAATCATCAACATATACCAGGTGATCAGGTGGTGGTGCGTATATAACGCCTTAACCTTTTCCCATATCCCATATACATATAATATACGCGTATATAACGCCTTCTGGTCATGGGTCAATGTACATGTATAAATGCATGAAATGCAATAGAAATACGTTAATAAGATTTCTCGAATATCATAAAATCAATATGCCTTTCGGACAAACTTTATCAAATATGTATTTTTCTGAGACCCATGAACAGAGGATATAATAATAATTCACATGGGAAATCAAGAATATAGACACATCTAGTATTTCTTTGAATAGAGTCATTTATAAACGTTGCGTATTTTGCTTGTTTCATTTGTATCATTTGGATCATACCAAAAAGAAAAAAAAGGATAGCCTTAACATACCTCAAGTCGTCAATGCAACTCAACAACAAGCTTATGATAACTAGAGCGTCAACCCTATAGCAAAGAAATACGTGTACAATTTAGATGACGGTAGTATATTACGTATCTCAAACGATAACTCGATTCTAAAATAAAACGGGCAGCATTTCCCCTGATTTTACTGCTCCCTCAAGCCTACTATAGACGAGATACAAACATAATACAATCAGCAACTCAAAACCAACCTAATTACAATCTGGGACCTTCGATACAACAAAAATCCCAAATATACCATAATACACCCAATCAACAAATTATCAATTAGCCTGCAACTACAACGACGAGCGATCAACCTACTACCCTACCACATGTGGCGTTTCTCCACGCCATTTTTATCCTTCCAAACTCCATAAATCAGCAGCACAATAGACAGCCCAAAAGCAACACAAAACAATCCACTATAAATTAAATAACTCGAACTCACGGCTTCCGATCACCGTCCCGGGAGGTCTAACTATTAGGAAACGAATTTATCAACTTTTTTTGATATTTTAAAGCTTAAATACATAAATTATAAATTTTTATTAACTATTAAATACATTCCAGAACTCAAACTACAAAGAAAAAGAGAGGTGATATAGTGATACTTACGTCATAGGGATCGTTCTGATGTTATCGCTTCTCGATTTCGTACCCGGGATGTTAGTATTATTTGAAGTTATTAGAGAGCTCAAGGACAGTTCTTTTATGGTGTCTCTAGTCAGATTCTATGTAAAATGAAGAGAGAGAGAGATGAGTTAAAATATATTTATCAAACTTTTGAAAAGTCAAAAGGTGCTAACTTGGCACCCTCTGATTCGCCCATTTTCCAACGCTTATATCTTTTTATCCGGATATCGTATGAACGAACGGTTAAGAAAGTTGGAAACTACATTCCAAGATCTTCAATTTGGTATATAATATGTCCCAAAAAGACCTCATATATCATACGAAATTTATTTCTCAAAAAACTCTGTTATAGGGCAAATTCTTAGTCGGTTTTTCCGCAACTTTAATCCGATTTTCCCCAAACTTTATGTGTTTTGTCCAACCATCATATATAGTCATATTATGACTTTAAACTCATTTAAATCATGATTAACAAGTCTCATATTTATTATCCGTCACCTTCGGACGTACAGGGTGTAACAGTTTTTATATAATTGAGCCGTTGGATTTCTCTACTTGTTCAACTACATGTTTGTTGTTGTTAATTGAATGGCCATCAATTGACTGTGCTTATTTAGTGTGTACTGCTCGAGAGAGAGTACACATTTAGGTAGTTGTTGAACAACATTACTCCTAACGTATGTGAGAGATCAATACGAAGGGTTTAAAGGCGGGATTAGAGATAACGAAACCTTCGTGCGATCGTAGTGAGCGGTGAATTAGTGCTAGCTAGCGTAGTTCGAGAGAATATGTCTAGTAAATTGTGGTAGTTACTCGAAAGAGAACTACGACACCCGAAGTATTCACGATCGGTGGAGAATACTTAGATAAATTTATAGGAGACATGGCGGGAAGGATTCCGACAATTAAAAAAATCATAACTCCAGACCTCCTTAGTCTTGTCTCTAATCCTTAGTATCTTTAGTTATTAATCTACTACTTTAATTTGTTAGTTAATTAGTTAGACATAAGAATCTTAATATTTATAACCTAGGAATTGTTTGAGCTTGTCTTCTTAGTGATAATAAACAGTTGTAGCTTAACCTTAGTTTTTTGTAGGATTCGACTCCGGACTTTTAGACCGGATTATATTTGCACCAACTACTTATCCCTTTTAGGACTAGAGTTAGGCGTGATCAGAGACTATAAATCATTGAATAAAAATAAATCATGAATTTGGATGAACTCACTTTTAAAGAACTGAATCCGCCTCTGAAAAGAGATATAGAGACATAAAGATAGTACTCCCTTCATTTTAAGTTATGTGAACATATTTGACTGAGCACAGAGTTTAAGAAAAATGAAAAGATTTTTGAATTTATGATGTAAAATGAGGCACATATATTTTGTGCGGCTATAAATTATTACATAAAGGTAAATAATTTTACATAAATTGAAACTGAGAGTAATATTTTGAAATGGAATATATTATATTCATAACTATGTTACGTCACCGCTAATGAAATACTACTGTTTAATAGTGGAAGAACTGAGACTAATAAGTTGCGTCGATTCAATTTCCGCTGAAATATGAATTCATGTCCAAATTATACATCAATATTCTTTCCTATTAGTGTGCATTAAACTTTAAAGAGTTCTAATTACATCAATTTATGTTGTATAAATATTATAAATACTTTTTATTGCTGTAAACAAAGCGCCTAATTAAATTAGTTGTTGTAGTTATGCCTTTTTCGTATTACTAATTAGTTATTGAAGGCATATTGCTTTGAATTAACGTCTCTCACTCAAAGTCTTCAAAAGAAAATATCAACTATTACTCAAAAAATCTAGCATTTAATTCCCACGCCTAATTTCTGCCTTTTCTCTATGGATACTAATGCATGCTCTATTATCAAGGGTTTTGTTCAATGGAAAAATAGTACTAATAAAAGATATTATGATACACAAAGACAATAAAATCTACCATGTATAAAATCCTCACACCAATTTTGCACTTTTTCTTTGAACCACGCTCCAATATCAAGGGGATTCATTAGGTAGTAAAATGATACTACATATATAAGTAAATTACATTACAGTCTCGGAATGGCAATGGGACGGTGCGGGTACGGGGCGATACAGATTTGAGATCATGCGGGGCGGGGTGGGTGCAGATGAATGCGGGGCGGGGCAGGTTTGAACATTCTTTTAAAACTAAAAGCGGTTGTGGGGCGGTTGTGGGTTAAAAATCATGTGAGGTAGGTTCTTCAATTTCCAGTAAATTTGCCACTGAGTATATAGACGGTTGAAGCATTTCTTCTTATACTTTTCTTTAAAATAAGATTTTGGATGTTTAATATTTTAAGGCCATGGTTATTGTATTAGCTGGAAAAATCTGAATTTTCTTTTCCTCTTTTTTTTTTATTCATATTTTTTTTCCTTTTTAGTTTTGAAATATAGTTGTTGCTGTAACTAAAAGAACAATAAGAAAAAACAATATAGTCAATCCAGTAGCCAAATCTGGAAGTATGAATTTTTATTAAGATTAAACCATAATATAATATTTAATTAGCATAGCTAAGATATCAGTTCAACGAGCAATAATAAATGAGAATATTTGGTAATTGACTTAAATTAGCAAACTTCAGTAAATTAAAGTTGCACAGAATAAACGAAACAGAGCTTATAGAAGAAAATGAAAGATTTTTGTTAGGTGGGGCGGGTTCACGCGGGGCGGGTTGGGGCAGGTTGAAAACAAAAAAAATTGCTATGCAGGACGGGGCGGGGAAGGTTGAAGTTTTGGGGATTGAATCTAAACCCAGCCCATAACCGCCCCGCCCCGCCCCATTGCCATCTCTTGACATGATTCGTGTATTATATGGTAATTCTGTCAACTTTCAAAATAGATTTTTCCAAAAAGAAAAATCGTTTTAGCTGCTTTAGAAAGCTTCGTAAAAAACGTTTTCGAACAACCATCCAAGCACCTTCCTAATCGCTTATTTGGTAATAATGACAAAGCACTGCAGTGCGCTTGCATAATGATTGGTGGGATAAGGGACAATAATCTCGAATTGAAAGTGAGATTATTTTATTCCACTTTTAATTAAATATTTGAATTTGAAATTAGCAATTTTGAGATTAATCTATACTACAACTGTGATATTATTCTATCCCACATTAAGCGCAGGATAATAATTCTAATATCGGGATGAAATACTACCATGACAAAAATATCCTTCTCCAAGGCTCTTTCACCCATATCCTTAAAAAAAATCCAAGATTAAAATTGAAAATAAAAATTTATCTCAACTTATCTAGTATACACCAAATATTTGTTTTATATTATACTCGTATATCCATTCTTTTATCGAATAAATCAAACATCTATTAATAAAAATATATTAATTAAATAATTTATTACTATTTAATTATCATATTATAATCTGTAATTATAATCCTGGATAATTAATTCTATAACCAGACGATCCCATTTTATGCTTTATTAAGTCCTTTGCATATTGCCTCATTTAGTATCAAACAAAATAAAATTTCAAATTCAATGACATTACTTCAGCGAAGGGAGGGGACAATGGAACAATATTATGTGCTATGAACAATTGAAAAATATAAAATGGAAAGTAGATCAAGAAATGGGAGAAAATAATCCACTTAAATATTTTAAGCGAAATATTTTTCTATGAGTAAGAAATTATTTAAATATCTAAAAGTAAATTATCCTAAACACCTATAGTTACATACTAGACAATCTTGGCCATGCTTCGCATGGGCCAACAATTCTAAAGTTGTCTTTATTTATTATTGTAGTCACAAATAAATTGAGTTAATTATAAAGAATATATGTACAAAGTAATATTTCACTTGATCATCCATTTGATGGATGTTGTTTCTTTTTTTCACTGAAGTAGTCCTTGCACTTCAATTATATGGAAAGTATTCTTAGGTCTGAACAAGAGATGAGAGATGCAGTTGATGAGCTAGTTGAGCTCAACCTGCAAGAATACAAGTGTGAGGAAATTTTGAAAGAAGAATTTCCAATATAATAATTTATACAAAACACTTGAAAAAGTAACAACAATATGATGGAGAAGAAAATTGACTGTGTCGAAAGAGTCATGCATCACAGTATATGCTACCTGTGTAACCACAATCAGTAAGATGATCGACTTCAATAATAACACAAAGAAAATGTCAAATTTGATTATAATACAAAACTCATCAAGTTCAACTAAAAATTCTACATCAGAAAAAGAAGCAATAATTAAAGCAAACAGTTCAAAATCAAACCAATAACAAAACACAAAGAATATCATCCTGCAAATATATTTTTATACCTTTCAGTCTCAGGTTCCACCACCAACAAAATAGTAAGCGCAACATCATGCAAAGTACAGTTTATATCTTGCAACCTGAGATATCGGTCGCTCTTCAAAAAGAGATCTTATGAAAGAACAAATGCAAAATAGATGTATGCACGAATAACATAAAGTCAACATAATTTTATAAATCGCACGCGCTTAAGACATTTTCTTGATTAATTGTCATCAAACTAAAAATGAAAGAGTACAAAGTTTCTTTCTAATTCATCCGCTAGGATAGCGTTAATGTTATGGGTTCGTCCAAATCTAGCTCATACTTAGTAAATTTATTACAAAATTCAGTACAAAAGTACAAATAATATATTTTCAACTCAGTAAGTCAAATGGGATGTGGTAGTCTAGTTGAATGCTGAACTCGAATCCATAAAGTTCAAATCCTAAATACACCTCTATCATCAACCAAGTCACAAAAAAAAAAAAAAAAATTGCGTGCATCAAATAAATAAAAATTGTCTGGAAAGATACCACAGCGTATAATTGCCACGACTCCAAATTTCCTCCGTAGGATGTCGTGATGGCACCTAGTCTGACTAGGTAAGCCTATCAATGCGGAATAACAATAGAAATCTGAAATAAATAAAAAATCTTCAAATTCACATAATTACAACTCCCAAAATCCGGTAGAAATAAGTCACAAGCTTATAAGAATTTATTCTCAATGTATCTATATATCAGGGTCTAAGGAAAATAAGAAAGCAACATAATAATGATAGAAGGGGACTCCGGAGTCTGCGGACGCTGGCTGATATACCTCGAAGTCTTTGTACACAGGTAGCTCACTGATGTCTGGACTGGTAGGATGTACCTGGATCTGCACAAAAAAGATGTGCAGAAGTGTAGTATGAGTACACCACAGCGGTACCCAGTAAGTGCCAAGCCTAACCTCGGTAGAGTAGTGACGAGGTCAGGTAAGGCACTACTAGAATAATAAAAGACAAGGTGAAATATTTAACAATATAATAAAAATGAAATGATAATGGAAATGAATCAAGTAAGTAGTATGTCACCAATTAATTACGCAAAATAATGGTAAATAATACCTTGTGAAAACAAAATAGAATTCTTTTCAACTTTAAGAAAATCACAACAATAATCAAAGGCAACTGCGGCTATAAATCAATATCAACAAGGGCACTCCCGAGATACCGTCTCGTAGTCCCAAATCATAAATAAATTCACAATATCTCATTTCCTTATATCACTGCGAGAGCCTTCACATTTAATTTTAAAGAAAAATATTTTTTCCCTGAAATAGCATCCCGCGTTTTAGCCACCCTTATCAAACCGCATGACTTCTAGTAGTTTCCCTACTAGCCGCGCGTAGCAAGTCACCCTTATCTCACCGCATGTATTTCAACACCTAGACCATATACCACCGCATGCATATCAATATCACAAAATACCACAGCATGCATATCAATATCACAAAATATCACAATCTACACCTCAAGTGCTCAAACATTTCAATTTTCCAAAATAAATAATATCAATAATATTTTTCACAACATGGAGCTCACGGCTCAATCACAATGAGTACAAAAATCTCACAAAAATATTCGAGAATAAATAACTCAACAAATATAATATTTTAAAATTTTTAATATGTTGCCACTGTACCAAATTTAGAATATCAAATATATAATATTAATAATATTTAAATTTAAGAAATTCAACCTTCAAATAATGCACAGAATAAAAAAAAATAAGTTTCAACTAAACAGGTAAAATAATTAGCAGGAAAAGGTCAAGCAAATTTAAAGTATAAAAATAAGATCAATGATGAAGAATATAAAGTAATAAAATAATTTAATTAATATGCGACAGTGATCTACACAATTTAAAAACATAATCTTCCATATTTAGCCCGTGTACACACTCGTCACCTCGTGTACACGACTTTCAACACATTATAATTATCACATCAATACCAATCGTAGGGAAAATTTCCCCCACACAAGGTTAGACAAGTCACTTACCTCGACTTGCTCCAATTGAATCAAGTAGTATGCCCTTTCCTCGATTTTCCGACTATGATCGACTCGAATCTAGTCATAATTAATTCGATGCAGTCAACAAAAATTATAGAATCAATTCCATAAGAAAATACTATATTTTTCAATAAAAATCTGAAATTAACTCAAATATCGCACGTCTTGGAATCCGACGAAAGTCACGAAATATGAACGCCCATTCAACCACGAGTCTAACCATACCAAAATGACTAAATTCCGATAACAATTCGACCCTCAAATCCTCAAATCTCCAATAAAGGGTTTTTAAATTTTTTCAACTTAAATCACCAATTAAATATTAAAAACAGTGATGGATTCGGGTAATCTAACCTAAATTGAGTTAAGAATACTTACCCCGATACCTAAATTTAGTTAAGAATACTTACCCTGATATTTTCTCTGAAAATCTCCCAAATATCGCCTCGTCCCAAGCTCCAATTCGTCAAAAATGAAAAATGGGACGAAGAACTTAAACTCTCTACCCAGACATTTGTTCTACGCGATCGCGAAGCACAGTCTTCCACTGCCCAGGTTTAACCCTACGCGATCGCAAACAATGTCACGCCATCGCGATGCACAAGATTCCAACTCTACGCAATCGCATCCCTCTTCACGCGATCGCATAGAGCAAACACGTGGCCCAACTTGCTCTCAAGTTTCCCCTACGCGATCGCAAACAATGCCACGCGATCGCGATGCACAGATTAGCATAACCTATGCGATCGCGGTTGACCTCACGCGATCACGAATAACAAAACCAACACTGCCTCAATTAAGCCTACGCGATCGCATCCCAATCTTCGCGGTCGCGAAGAAGGTTTGAAACACCACCAAACAGTAGCTACCAGTAGTGCCAAAATGAAGGAAAATAATCTGAATACCATCCGAAATACGCCCGAGCCCCTCGAGACCTCAACCAAATATACCAACAAGTCCTAATACATCATATGAACTTAGTTGAGTCTTCTAATCACATCCAACAATACTAAAATCACAATTCACACCCCAATTCAAGCTTAATGAAACTTAAGAATTTCTAACTTATACATTCGATGCCGGAACCTATCAAATCAAGTCCGATTGACCTCAAATTTTGCACACAAGTCATAAATGGCATAACAAAACTATAAAAATTTTCGAAACTGGATTCCGACCCCAATATCAAAAAGTTAACTCCCCGGTCAAACTTTCAAACTTAAATTATTATTTTAGCCATTTTAAGCCTAATTTAACTATAAACTTCAAAATAAAATTCCAAACACGCACCTAAGTCCAAAATCACCATACGGAGCTGTTGGAATCATCAAAATTCTATTTCGAGGTTGTTTGCACATAAGTCGACATCCGGTCACTATTTGAAATTAAGCTTTAAAACTTGGAACTAAGTGTTCCAATTCGTTCCAAAAACCGGACCTAAACCAATTACTCTGGCAAGTCATATATCAGTTATAAAGTACAGAATGAGCAGTAAATTGGAAAACGGGGCTACAACTTTTAAAATTATTGGCCGGGTCATTACATCCTCCCCCTTTTAAAACAATCGTTCGTCCTCGAACGGGCATAGAGATATACCTGAAGTGGTGAAAAGATGAGGATAACGGTTGCGCATCTCCTACTCAGTCTCCCAAGTCGCCTCCTCGACCGGATGACCCCTCCATTAAACCTTCACGGAAGCAATGTTCTTTGACCTTAGCTTTCGAACCTGCATGTCCAAAACAACATTGGTTCCTCAACATAAGATAGATCTTTGTCCAACTGAACTGAACCGAAGTCTAACATATGAGACGGATTGCCGTGATACTTCTGGAGCATAAAAACATGGAATACCGGATGAACTGCAGAGAGACTAGGTGGTAGTGCAAGTCTATAAGCCACCTCTCCAACTCTTTCAAGAGTCTCAAAAGGCCTAATGTACCTGGGGCTCAACTTGTCCTTCTTCACGAACCTCATAACACCCTTCATAGGCGAAACCCAGAGCAAGACCCGCTCACCAACCATGAATGCAACATCACGAACCTTCTGATCCGCATAACTCGCTTGTCTAGATTGGGTTGTACGAAATCGATCCTGAATCAATTTAACCTTTTTCAAGGCGTCCTGAAGCAAGTCTGTACCCAATAGTCTAGCTTCGCCCCACTCGAACCAACCCATTGGAGACCGGCACTGCCTACCATACAAGGCCTCATACGGCGCCATCTGAATGCCCGATTGATAATTGTTATTATAAGAAAACTCAGCAAGTGGTAAGAACTGATCCCAAGCACCCCCAAAATCTATCACACACGCACGAAGGATATCCTTAAGTATCTAAATAGTGCGTTTGGACTGCCCGTCCGTCTGTGGGTGAAATATTGTACTCAACTCTACTCGAGTACCCAACTCACGTTATACGGCCCTCCAGAACCGTGATGTAAATTGCATACCCCGGTCGAAGATGATAGATACCGGTACGCCATGAAGCCTGACAATCTCGTAAATATAAACCTGAGCCAGTTGCTCCGAAGAGTAAGTAGTAACTACAGGAATGAAATGAGGTGACTTGGTCAATCTATCCACAATTACCCAAACTGCATCGAACTTCCTCTGAGTCTGTGGGAGCCCAACAACAAAATCCATAGTGATCCGCTCTTATTTCCATTCTGAAATCTCTAACTTCTGAAGCAATCCACCGGGTCGTTGATGCTCATATTTTACATGTTGACAATTTAGACACCGAGCTACATAGACACCGAGCTACATACTACACTATGTCTTTTTTCATCCGCCTTCACCAATAGTATTGTCTCAAGTCCTGATACATCTTTGCAACACCCGGATGAATGAAGTACCGCAAACTGTGAGCCTCCTAAAGAATCAACTCACGCAAACCATCTACATTAGGCACACATAGCCTGCCCTGCATCCGTAATACATCGTCATCTCCAATAGTGACTTCATTGGCATCACCGTGCTGAATTGTGTCCTTAAGGACAAGCAGATGTGGGTCATTATACTGACGCTCCCTGATACGATCATACAGAGAAGACTGGGAAACCACACAAGCCAAAACTCAGCTCGGCTCAGAAACATACAATCTAACAAACTGGAACATCCAAGGCTAAAGGCCTTTCTACTACTAGTAAATATGCTAAGCTGCCCAAACTCTCCGCCTTATGACTCAAGGCATCGGCCACTATATTGGCCTTCCCGGGATGATAGAGAATGGTGATATCGTAATCCTTAAGCAACTCCAACTATCTCCGCCGCCTCAAATTATGATCCTTCTGTTTAAATAGATGTTGTAAACTCCGGTGATCGGTGTAAACCTCATAATGGACACCGTACAAATAATGCCACCAAATCTTCAAGGCATGAACAATAACTGCTAACTCAAGGTCGTGGACCGGATAATTCTTCTCATGTACCTTTAACTGCCTGGACGCATAGGCAATCACACTACAGTCTTGCATCAATACTGCGCCGAGACCAATATGTATCACAATACACAGTATAAGACCCTGAACCTGTAGACAATACCAATATTGGGGTTGTAGTCAAAGTTGTCTTGAGCTTTTGGAAGCTCTCCTCACATTCCTCGGTCCACCTGAACGAAGCACCCTTCTGGGTCAATTTGGTCATAGGTGCAGCAACAGAAGAGAAACCCTCTACAAATCGGCGATAATACCTGCCAAACCAAGGAAACTTCGGATCTCCGTAGCTGAGGACGGTCTGGACCAACTCTGCACTGCTTCAATCTTCTTTGGATCTACCTTGATCCCCTCGCACGAAACTATATGACCCAATAATACCACTGAATTAAGCCAGAATTCACAAGTTTGAAAATTCTGCTCATGATCCTCCTGACTCCGAGAATACACCAGAATGTCGTCAATAAATACAATGACGAAGGAGTCGAGATAGGGCTGAAATACACTATTCATCAAATGCATAATGACATTACAAGAAACTCATAATGACCATACCGAGTCCTAAAAGCAGTCTTAAGGATATCTGGCTCCCGAATCTTCAACTGAGGATAACCTGAACCCAAGTCGATCTTAGAGAACACTCTGGCACCCTAAAGCTGATCAAATAGGTCATCAATACATGGCAATGGATACTTGTTCTTCACTGTAACTTTGTTCAGCTGGCGGTAATCAATACACATCCGCATAGAACCATCCTTCTTCTTCACAAATAAGACAGGAGCACCCCAAGGCGATACACTGGCCGAATGAGCCCTTATCAAGCAACTCCTGTAACTTTTCTTTTAACTCTTTCAATTTTGCTGGGGCCATACGATGTGGTGGAATAGAAATGGGCTGAGTGCCCGGTAACAAATCAATGACAAAGTCAATATCCCTGTCAGGTGGCATACCCGAAAGATCCGCTAGAAATATATCAGGAAAATTCCTTACTATAGGAACTGACTCCACGGTAGGAGTATCAACACTAACATCTCTCACATAGGCCAGATACGCATCACACCCCTTCTCAACCATCCGTTGAGCCTTAAGAAATGAAACAACCCTGTTAGGAACATAATCCGAGATACCTCTCCACTCTAGCCACGGTAGACCTGGCATAGCCAACGTCACCGTCTTGGCATAACAATCAAGAATAGCGTGATAAGGTGACAACCAGTCCATGTCCAAAATAATATCGAAATACAATGAGCAATAATAAATCAGCTCTGGTCTCAAAACCACCGATAACAATTAAACACAACTGATACACGCGGTCCACAATAATAGATTCACCCACGGGTGTGCATACGTAAACAGAAGAACTCAAGGAATCAAGTGATACGCCCAAATACGGGGCAAAATAAGATGACACATAAGAATAAGTGGATCCTGGATCAAATAAGACTGATGCATCTCTATGACAGACCGGAATAATACCTATGATAACAGAATCGGATGCAATTGCCTCCGTCCTAGCAGGAAGGGCATAATATCTGGTCTGGCCTCCCCCTCTAGGGCAACCTCTACCTGTTCTACCTCCACCTCTAGCTGGCTGTACAGGTGAAGTGGCAACTGGTGCAGTAATCATGGCCTGAGAAGCCTAAGGGCCATGTGGAATGGGTGGGGCCTGAGAAATCTATAGAGGTACAACCCTCCTAAGTCTGAGGCAATACCTCATGATATGATGAGTGTCACCATACTCAAAATAAGCCCTCAGAGGACGTGGCTGTTGGGACTGGCTCGGGCCTTATCGACTAGACTGCCCACTGAAGGCACCCCGTACAGGAGGTACAGTAGACACTTCGGTGCATAATATAGAACCTGAGGTCTGGGAGTAGCCGGAATACCACTGGAAGCTGGAAGTGCTGAATGAATAGGACGACTCACATAGCCTCTACCATGACGGGCTGCAGCTGGGGCACACGAATTATTATATGTGCCAGAATCTTGGGGTCTCTTAGCTTCCCTCTCTTCCCTCTCCCGGGTCCGCATACCCTCTAATCTCCTAGCAATTGACACCACATGTTGGTATGTGATGTCCATCTCTAGCTCTCGGGCTATATTGAATCTGATACTAGGGTGGAGACCCTCAATAAATCTACGAACCAGCTCTCGAACAGTAGCAACTAAGGCTGGTGCATGCCTATCCAAATTACTGAATCAGACCGCATATTTCGACACGGTCATAGAACCCTGGCACAGCTGCTCAAACTCTGCGTGCCATGCATCTCTAAGACTCTGAGGAACATATTCCCTCAAGAACATATCAGAAAATTGAGTCCAAGTAAGTGAAGCTGCCTCAGCCGGACTATCCAACTCATATGCCCGCCACCACTGGTAGGCCGCTCCTCTAAGCTGGAATGTCGTGAAAGAAACCCCACTGGAATCCACAATACCCATGGTACGGAGGATACGGTGACATTCCTCAAGAAAACCCTGAGCATCCTCTGAAGCTAAACCACTGAATGTGAGAGGGTGGTACTTCTTGTACCTCTCGAGCCTGAGATGCTCCCCCTCTGAAACTGTTGTCCTAACCTTAGGCCGAACTAGGATAACTGGCTGCACTGGTATAACCTCTGGGGCATGGTCAACTTGGGCCCGTGGCTCGGGAGTACGGGCGGCGGGAGTCTGTGCTCCTCCCCCGGCCTGAGATGTGGCAGGAGCAAGTAGAATCAACCATGCCTGAGCTAGAGTGCCAAACATGCTCAAAAATTGGCCAAGGGTCTCCTGAAGTGCAGGAGTAGTAACAGGCGTCTCAGGCGCCTGCTCTCCAACTGGAGCTACTAGTGGATCTGCTGCAGCAGCTCGTACAGGTGCTCTGGCTGCACCACGTGGTCTTTCTCGGCCTCTGGCTCAACCTCTACCCCGACCCTAGCCTCTTGCGGCTCTAACAGGGGGTGTGGGAGTCTGATCATCGGATCCAGTTATGCATGTCCACCATCTGTGAGAGAATAGAAAGACAATGGTTTAGAACTTTGAATTCAACAGTGCGCACGATAAGGAATCAAAGAAGCGAATATTTTCCTAACAGTTCCATAGCCTCCCGAAGAAAAGTATAAACGTCTCCGTACTGATCCGCGAGACTCTACTAAACCTGCTTGTGACTCATAACACCTATGAACCTAAAGCTCTGATACCAACTTGTAACGACCCCAAATTCCCTCCGTAGGATATCGTGATGGCACATAATCTCTAAGACTGGGTAAGCTTATCAATGCGGAATAACAATAGAAATCTGAAATTAAAAAAAATCTTCAAATTCACATAATTACAACTCTCAAAACCCGGTAAAAATAAGTCACAAGTTTCTAATAATTTATCCTAAATGTATCTATATTTCAGGGTCTAAGGAAAATAAGGAAACAACACAATAATGATAGAAGGGGACTCCGAAGTCTGCGGACGCTGGCAGATATACCTCGAAGTCTCCGTACACAGGTAACTCACTGATGTCTGGACTGGTAGGATGTACCTGGATCTGCACAAAAAATATGTGCAGAAGCGTAGTATGAGTACACCACAGCGGTACCCAGTAAGTGTCAAGCCTAACCTCAGTAGAGTAGTGACGAGGTCAGGTCAGGCCCTACTGAAATAATAAAAGACAAGGTGAAATATTTAACAATATAATAAAAATGAAATGACAATGGAAATGAATCGAGTAAGTAGTATGTCACCAATTAACTACGCAAAATAATGGCAAATATTACCTCGTGGAAACAAAATAGAATTCTTTTCAACTTTAAGAAAATCACAACAATAATCAAAGGCAACTGCGGCTATAGATCAATATCAATAAGGGCACTCCCTAGGTACCGTCTCGTAGTCCCAAATCATAAATAAATTCACAATATCTCATTTCCTTATATCACCGCGAGAGCCTTCACATTTAATGTTAAAGAAAAATATTTTTTTCCGAAATAGCAGCCCGCGTTTTAGACACCCTTATCACACCGCATGACTTCTAATAGTTCCCCTACTAGCCACGTGTATCAACCCACCCTTATCTCACCGCATGTATTTCAACACCCAGACTTTATACCACCGCATGCGTATCAATATCACAAAATATCACAATCTACACCTCAAGTGCTCAAACATTTCAATTTGCCAAAATAAACAATATCAACAATATTTTCCACAACATGGAGCTCACGGCTCAATCACAATGAGTACAAAAATCTCACAAAAATATTCGAGAATAAATAACTCAACAAAAATAATATTTCAAAATTTTTAATATGTTGCCTCCGTACCAAATTTAGAATATCAAATACATCATATTAATAATATTTTAATTTAAGAAATTCAGCCTTCAAATAATGCACAGAATAAAAGAAACCAAGTTTCAACTAAACAGGTAAAACAATTAGCAGGAAAAGGTCAAGCAAATTTAAAATATAAATATAAGATCAATGATGAAGAATATAACAAAATAAAATAATTTAATTAATATGCAACAGTGATCTACACAATTTAAAAATATAATCTTCCACATTTAGCCCGTGTACACACTCGTCACCTCGTATACACGACTTTCAATACATTACAATTATCACATCAATGCCAATCGTAGGGGAAATTTCTCCCACACAAGGTTAGACAAGTCACTTACCTCGACTTGCTCCAATTGAATCAAGTAGTATGCCCTTTCCTCGATTTTCCGACTATGATCGACTCGAATCTGGTCATAATTAATTCGATATAGTCAACAAAAATTATAGAATCAATTCCATAAAAAAATACTATATTTTTCAATAAAAATCTGAAATTAACTCAAATATCGCACGTCTCTGAATCCGACGAAAGTCACGAAATATGAACGCACATTCAACCACGAGTCTAACCATAACAAAATGATTAAATTCCGATAACAATTCGACCCTCAAATACTCAAATTTATCCAATAAAGGGTTTTCAAATTTTTTTCAACTTAAATCACCAATTAAATGTTAAAAACAGTGATGGATTCGGGTAATCTAACCTAAATTGAGTTAAGAATACATACCCCGATATTTTTTCTGAAAATCTCCTAAAAATCGCCTCTTCCCGAGCTCCAATCCGTCAAAAATAAAAAATGGGACGAAGTTCCATTTTCAGAACTTAAACTCTCTGCCTAGACATTTGCTCTACGCGATCATGAACAATCACACGCGATCGCGAAGCACAGTTTTCCACTTCCCAGGTTTAACCCTACGTGATCGCAAACAATGCCACGTCATCGCGATGCACATGATTCCAGCTCTACGCGATCACATCCCTCTTCACGCGATCGCATAGAGTAAATACGTGGCCCAACTTGCTCTCAAGTTTCCCCTACATGATCGCAAACAATGCCACGCGATCACGATACACAGACTGGCCCAACCTACGCGATCGTTGACTTCACGCGATCGCGAAAAACAAAATCAACACTGCCTCAACTAAGCCTACGCGATCGCGTCCCAATCTTTCCGATCGCATCCCAATCTTCGCGATCGCGAAGAAGGTTTGAAACACCAGCAAACAACAGCTACCAACAGTGCCAAAATGAAGGAAAATAATCTGAATACCATCCGAAACACGTCCGAACCCCTCAGGACCTCAACCAAATATACCAACAAGTCCTAATACATCATACGAACTTAGTCGAGTCTTCAAATCACATCCAACAACAATAAATCACAATTCACACCCCAATTCTAACTTAATGAAACTTAAGAATTTCTAACTTTTACATTCGATGCCGGAACCTATCAAATCAAGTCCGATTGACCTAAAATTTTGCACACAAGTCATAAATGGCATAACGAAAATATAAAAATTTTCGGAACTGGATTCCGACCCCGATATCAAAAAGTCAACTCCCCGGTCAAACTTCCAAACTTAAATTACTATTTTAGCCATTTCAAGTCTAATTTAACTACGGAATTCCAAATAAAATTTTGAACACGTTCCTAAGTCCAAAATCACCATACAGAGCTGTTGGAATCATCAAAATTCTATTCCGGGATCGTTTGCACATAAGTCGATATTCGGTCACTATTTGAACATAAGCTTTAAAACTTGAAACTAAGTGTTCCAATTCGTTCCAAAACCTCACCGGACCTAAACCAATTACTCTGGCAAGTCATATATCAGTTATAAAGTACAGAATGAGCAGTAAATAGGGAAACGGGACTACAACTTTTAAAACGACTGGCCGGGTCGTTACAATAACCTTATAAAGAAAAATATTCTCAAAATTCGCCGAAAGTAATTACTATCCAAATAAATGAAACTGAAGGTTTAAAAAAAGGCACAGTAATAACAGAACAAAAATGAGCTAGATTAAACAGAGGTGTAAATACCTATACATAAATATATATGTATTTTCTGTTATAGAGAATATTAACAGTTAATAAATGTTGAAATTTTAATTTTTCAGAAAAGATTTTGACCTTTTATAGCATATATGTTCCTTTGTAAATTAACAGTATAAAAAACTAAAAATAAAAGAGTCTATCTATTGAAGTATTTTATTATAGGAATCTGATCATTCAAGGACTTTGTGATAAGAAATTGATGGACATGTATTGAAAAGTTACTTTTCATATTCTACTATCACTGCGAGACTCCCTTAAAGATGTTGTCTTTTTAAATAAGATAACATGAGAATTTCACAATCACACTTCCAATGTCACTCTTAAAGTTCCTTCTTAATTTAAATATCACATACTGGACAGTAAATCCATCATGCTGCAACAAACCTCAACTACAGCAGATCAAAATGAAGACATAAACAAATGAATAAATGCTTTGGAAGTTAATTATATCTGAAAATCCTGCACAAGTTTCACACTTGATCAGTTGGGTTTTCCTTTCTTCAATTAAAAAGTTAAAAGCAAGAAAAAATTTGGAAAGCAACTATCTCTTAGTATGGTTACAGTGTTGTTTGTTTACTGACGATGAATTTTATAATATTTAAAAATAGTAGAACTCTTGTACCAACTCATATATGAGAGTGACAAACTTTAATATCGATGGACACTAGACAAAGCTCACGAGCAAAATTGATATCAGCAGAAGGAGAAAAAATAAACACCTTGTGGGGATCGATAAATTACTCACTTGGGCAGAAACAAAGACACCCGTAGCTATTTGAGAAGAATGTTATTATACTGTGGTGCTTACCTTTCGATGCCTAGATATCCAAAGTTTTACCTTCCGATGCCTCGATACCCAAAGTTAAAAAAATCAAATAAGGTTTTTCTTTGGAAATCAATCCCACACATTTTTGTAATTTTAGCGACCACATGAGTTTTGTTAGAAGTGTAGTAACTTAATCAGTAGAAGATGTAATCAAAATTTTGATCATAATACATTTACAAACCCAAAGAAAGACCTTTCAGTACTTTATGCAAGAACCAACAGAACAACAACAAAATTTATTGACATATTCTCAATAAAGACTGACAAAGAGGAAGCAATAGCAGGCTGGCTAACTAAAAGCAAAGTTGGCAAAGACATAGCAGGCTGGCTAACTTAAACCAAAGCTAGCAAAGAGAAAAAATTGTGATCTAGCAAACAATTGGTGATTCTTTACACTTATTGTGTTTATTTCTTGTTTCATTTCTTTCTTTGACTTAGTACGAATATTATTCCCCTTCTTCTCCCAAACATTCATAAAATTTCAATCATCAAAATGCGACGAAATCCACAAAACTTATTTCCCTTCTCATCACCCTTTTCATAATAACAACATTTGTTTCAACCACATCAAACATTCTTGGTAGAAAAGTTGGGGAAAGAACTCTTATCAAGGATGTGAAAACAAATAAAAAAGTTCAAGACTTACAAGCAGATATTGCAAGAGGACAATATTGAGTTGTTGAACTTTGCTAAGGTTGTAGAAACCGAAACACAGGTTATTTCTAGTATCAAATATTATCTTAAAATCTCCACAACTATTTCCTCGGCTATTCCGAAAACGATTGATAATATATTGGTGATAAAACCTTAGGAGGAAAGTCAGTGAACCAAGTTTCCTACTCAAAGACCTTCGATTAACCGATGATGTCGAAAGTGACATCAAAATCGGTGAAGTTGAGATAAAAATAAATCTGAAGATGAAGCAGAGACAGAAAGAGGATGGGCAGAGGTAAACGGAAGCAGATTAATCGTTGTGAGATAGAAAGAAATCTGAAAATGAAGCAGAGAAAAGAAAGAGGATGAGCAGAGGGAGGGATTAGTCGCTGGCAGTGAGAGTCCCTATATCGCACCACCCGTCAAAGTTACTTTACGTGTGTTAGCTGTTAGCAAAATTTACGAAAAGACTAAAGTAGCCCTTAGGAATAAAATAAAATACTTATATCTCATATATAACAAAAATCTGGTATAAATATAATAGCCTTATCCGTATGTATTTCTAAGATGAACAATCCCCTGTATAATAGGAATCATAGACACACGAATATTCATCTAAGTCAGGTAAAGTTAATATATTTTGAAGTGGAAGAATAAAAAGACAAGCTAAGAAAAAGAAAAATTCAAGAATATCAAATATTATTTATATTTATATTTATATTTATATCTATCTATACTATATTAAAAGCACGAAGGCCCTTAGCGAAATATGTTCGCCTTTTTTACCCTTTTAATCTATCTATAGTATATTAAAAGCACGAAAACCCTTAGCGAAATATCGTTCGCTTTTTTTATCCTTTTAAAATAGAGTTCAGAATAGACAAAATAGTTATTTGATTATTCTCCTATCTAATATTTAGGTGTTTGAATTAAATCAGATGTATTATTTGAATTAAGTAAGAAGTCCTTATATTTAGGACTATAAAATCATTAAAATTTTTACCTAGAATACATTTCAGAAAATACTAAATTAAAACACTTTGTTTCCAAGGCAATACCTTAATTTACTCTAATGCTTTTTCCGTCAACTAGATGAAAAGGACTTTTTTTGGTTAAAAAATATTTATTACAGAATTTGACTTTAAGAAAAATAGGAATTAGCTTTCAAATTCGTCTCATAGCTAATAGGATATTTCTATCACTAACCCATAGCTAAATTCTACCCAGCAATGAATATTTTCCTTTTAGCTACGTAATTTATTATAATTTTTTTTATTTTCTTTAGTTGCCCTGTCTAGAATACATATTACCTAAACAATTATTTTCTTCCGAAGTTAAAACAAAAGAAGGATAAATAATAGATCACTAAGCTATCAAAATTATTTTTGTTGACCAAATAGGATCAATATTCGTCATTTTCAAGAACTTATATTTTTTAAATTCTATTTTATAACTCAAATACATTATTTAGTAATATTTATATAATTTTTTAATTTTATATTCATTGATATAGGAATAATATTTATATAATTTTTAAATTTTATATTCATTGATAGAGGTACACACGCAAAGCGCGTACCCTAAGACTAGTAATTTAAAAAAAATAAGTAGCTATATGTTCAAGAAAAAATATGTTATTATTTGTAAATGGTGTGTATGTGTGTGTGTGTGTGTGTATATATATATAAAACAAATTATGGTTACTTCCTAATTCCTATGTAGGAGTCTAAAAGATATACGTTTCCAGGAAAGTGTTTATTCTCTTTCTTAAATTTTATAAAATTAAATGTATAGGAACTTCATATTCGTTACTTTAGTTTATCTTATAGTTGTTATATATTTTGATATCTCTAGTTACATGTATACTCCATGTTTTTAAAAATTTAACACTTCAACACCCTTGTAAAATGAAAATTTTATTCAAACTAATATTTATGTAGAATTTTCATTGTATAGGAAGCTAAGTATATGGATTAAAAATATAAGGGGATGTATATGCAACCGAGTCATATTATAAAGTGTTTAGTCAGTTAATATTTTTTTATGATTGTCGGTGACAAAACTTAATCTTCATAATATATCAAAACATTAGCTCCTTTTGCTATGAGTGATTTTGTTTTCAGTATTATATTAAAACATAACTCTATTTTTTCGGTAAAATACAAAAAATAACAAAGAGAAAATTTAAAGTCACATATTTATGCTATCAGACATCATGTGCCCAATTATCCGAAGGGTTGACAAAGCCAAGGGAATCCTATGCATATAAAGTTTTGATAAATATGCATATAAGCAGCACGGGTCCTACCAAGAACAGAAATAAATATTTAAATATAAAAAGGAAGAAAGTCAAAAACGGAAAACATAAAAAAGTTTTTTTTTATAAGCCCATTATCTCTCCATTTTTAATAATTCAGATTGATAATAATCTTTAATTTCTTTATAAATATGCACAAGTCATGCATTATTGCCAAAAATAAAAAGAACAAAGAGAGAGCCACCCTGTCCTAGTCATGCATTCTAATTGTAGATTTATTGATTAAAGGAGCAAAATCTTGCTACAGAGATTTAATTCAAATTGTTAGAAATGAGACTTTATGATCAATAATGTCATGTATTCAACTATTATTAGCATTATTTGTGATTTTTCAAAAAGATTTGTTTCTATTGATGTATTCATATTTAATAGATTAGTTTTAGCTAACACGTTGGTTTCATTCTAAGTAAAATATGAAAATAACTATTATTGGTTCACACTGACTTTTAAAGTATTCGTAGTTCTTTGAAACAATACTATTAATAAGAGACTAATTCAATAAATATTAAAAACATCCAAAAAAATATGTGTTTTAAATTGTAGGAAATTGACAGCCCAACTCATACTTCCTAATAATAGATGAATAAATAAAAATCAAAAGTTCAAAGGCAATGGAAAGAAACACACAAATTTAATACTCGTCTGTTTTATTTTTACATAGAAGATTATTACTTGAGTTGAGTACAGAATTTTCTTCTTTTTTTTGACTACGATAAAATTTTATATTACTACTGTCTTTTATATAAAATTCTGTATAAATTTATTTAAGAAGGAAAGACTAAGAACTTATACTAAATATTAGATGCTTTGGCTTTGTTATTCCTCGGCGATTCTTATGAAGAAACGAGTAAAAACAATTTCATTTGTTTGGATAAAAGTAGAAACAGGTAGTCTCTTGTAGTATCCTATCTAAAATATATTTAATTTTAAAAACCACTTAAAGAAAATTTCAGATCGAACGTGCTGCTGCTTTATAATCATCATCATCTTCTTCTTTTTCATACCTTCGAGTATGAATTTTGAACTCCATCAAAACCTAAATTTATACCTCACGTTTAAATTTGAACTTTATTCAAACTTCAGATTTATTCATCTTTTCTTGAGCTGTTCGGAAATAGATTCTCTATCTTCAAGGTAGGGGCAAGATTTGTATACACGCTACCCTCACAAATCCTACTTATGAGATTATACTAGGTTTGTTATTGTTGTTGTTGTATTCGTAACGTCTAAAGTTAGGCTTTAGGAGAGCCCAACTTCATACCTGAAGGGTGAATTTTTCGCCTGTTGTCTCTTTTTTTATCAGCTATTTAGTAAATGATCGTCTTGTTATTTCTCTTGCAACTAGTGAACTTTTAGATCACCGTCCAAAGATCTTTTTTGAGCAAATTAAAAATCTTTTGAGTGTAGATTGTTGTCTATAATTTTATAAGTTATTGCAAATATTAGACAACAGTCTAATGTTTTGTGAGAAAATTTGAAATTCCATGCGCAAACATTAGACTCGAATCTAACTTTATCTGAGAGTAATTTTTTAAGGGCTATATTTGCACAATTTTTAAAATAGGAACGAAGATTAAATAATGGCTTAAAAATGAATATTTGTGTAATTTCGCCGACCAGAAGGTTTGAATTTGGAAACTTTGTACTGGTGATTTTCTACTCTAAACTAATGTCTGGAGTTGATTATGAGACGGGTAAAGTTTCAGAATTTTGTAAAATTTGAATATTTTTTAAATAGAGGTCCAAAAAAACGGCTTCAACCTCAATAAAATATGGCAGAAAACATTGGTGCAGTCGTAAGGGCCACTAAGTCCAACTTGAATATAGGCTTTGAACCTTTGAATTCCTCTGAATTCAGAGAGCAGGCCCAATATTAACTGCAGATCCAAGACAAGCAGATTAATGTATAATCCACTATGATTTAAACATTTAGGGTGTGTTTGGTATGAAAATATCATTTTCCACTGTTTGGTTGCACAAAAAAGTTAAAATTATGTATAGAACAATTTTTCTTAGATATCACATTTTCCTGAAATTGGAGGAAATGACTTCAATAGAAAAAGTTAGGAAAACATTTTCCAAAAACTTCACTTACCCTAACATCTAACCCCAAACCCCATCCAACTTCAATTTTCTGTTTTTTTTTTTCGTTTTTTTTGTACCACCCACCCCTCCTACCCCCCGCAAATTTTTTTTTAACTTTTTTCTGTTTTCTGTTTTTTTGTTTTTCTGCACCACCCCCGCAATTTAATTTTTTTTACTTTTTTTTGTATTTTCAAATTTCTGTTTTCTGTTTTCTATTTTTTTTTTTCTGCACCACCCCCACCCCCCACAATTTATTTTTTTTACTTTTTTTTGTATTTTAAATTTTCTGTTTTCTGTTTTTTTTTTTTCGTTTTTCTGCACCCACCCACTTCGCGCCCCTCCCCGCCCCGCAAAAAAATATTTTTATTTATATTTTCAGTTTACAGGTTCGAAATTTTACGAGTTCCAAAATTATGAGTTCGGAGGTTTATGCGTTTGGAGGTTTGGAGGTTTAGAAATTACAAAGTTTACGGGTTCGAAAGTTTAGCGGTTCAGAAGTTTATGAAATTTGTGGGTTCAGAAGGTTGTTAGTTCGAAAGTTTATGGTTTCATGTTTATTGTATCTAAATTATTTATGAATACTCTTGAGAAGTTATTTTCCTTAATTTGCATACCAAACACCGAAAAATAAGTAAGATTACTACTTATTTTCCAAGAAAACATTTTTCATTATACCAAACACACCCTTAGCTCCTGATATTGTATACACAAAATTTATTTTCTTTTTAGTATGTATGTTATATGTTGATTTTTATGATTCAATAGGCAGATTTTTTAAAGAAAAAATATAAATAAATCTATGAGCTATCCGCTAAAAAGTGGGAGACCAAGGCAACGACCAATTTAGTTACAACACATTTTCTTTTTTAATATGATGGTAGATATGTTACGCTCGACCAATTCATTAGGTACTTGCATTCCACGATTATATGTACCAAATAATTATATTCATCAAACTTTAGACAAATAAAAGATTCCTAGCAATTTTTGACAACATCTTCTCTCCCTTATTGCATGATTATATTTATCTACACATGTCTAATTTATGATAATATTGTTAAATTGAACAATCAAAACCATATCTTTCTACCAACTTATTAGACGTAGACTTAATTATCAGCTATGATGGGAAATGTAATATAAAAAAGGCAAAATCGTTTTCTTAAATCACTTTAGCTAGGGTCCTTATGTTTGGAGTAGCCATTCCAGTGTTTCTCATATAACATTGTAAATATATAGTCCATTAAGTTTACAAAATGTAACAAATTTTGGTCCAAATCTAAAGAACCCCATATATATGGATTTCATGTAGTACCGAGTTTGATATTTCATATCACATCAAACATGGCCAACTTCTTTTGAGAATTCTGAAACTTAGTTAGATTGTTGATAATCATATATAAACTAGTATAGCACATCGCTAATTAATAAACATAGCTAGTACGTACTTTGTACATATTACTTCACATGCAGGACCCAAATTAATCTATATCACTATACATCAAGAGATGTCACATAGGGTGTTTGGTACGAAGGAAAATGTTTTACGTGGAAAATGAGTAGTTTTATCACTTATATTTCCTTGTTTGGTTGGTGAGTGAAAATATTTTTTCCAGAAAATATTTTCTAATGTTTGGTTAAAGAGTATAAATTATTTTTTAGGAAAATAATTTCTATGCTACTCTCCTCAGCTCACTTTCCCCAAAATCCCCATGTTTCATGTACTCCTTCCCCGCCTCACCCTCCCCGAACTCTATTTTATTCATGAATTTAATTATTCTTTTCAAAATTTACATAAAATCAAAGGAACTAATGTGCTACTTTACTTTTTCACACAAGAACAACGTTAAAATTTGAGCTCGATAACTAAAAAGAAAATACTTTATTTTGTTGAAAAAGAAAGTATCTTTTCTACAACATGAAAATAAATTACTCATTTTGTCGAATGAAAGAAATATTTTTTCTATATCATGAAAAGAAATACTCAATTTGTTGAAATGAGAAAATATTTTTCTACATCATGAAAAGAAAGTACTCGTTTTGTTAATGTAACGACCTGACTTATCATTTTAAGAATTAGCGTCTCATTCGTTAACTTAAGGTCTCGAGCAACTTTGTAATATATATTATGACTTGCGTGTGCGGTCGAGTTTGGTTTTCGGAAGATTCAAAATTAAATTGAAAGAACAGCTTTTATTTTTGAAGCTTAAATTAAAAGAGTTGACCGAAATTTGACTTTTGAGCAAACGACTCTGGAATAGAATTTTTATGATTCCAATAGTTTTATATGGTGATTTCGACTTAGGCGTATGCCCATATTTGGATTTGGAAGTCCGTAGGATAATTCGGCGCATTTTGGCGAAACTTGAAAAAGTTGAAGTTTTAAAATATTTATAAGTTTGGCTGAAGGTTGATTTGTTAATAATGGGGTCGGATTTCGATTCCGCAAATTGGAACAGGTCCATTATGTCATTTATGATACGTGTGCAAAATTTAAAGTCTTCCCGGATTGATTTGATACGTTTTGGCGTAAAGTTTAGAATTTAAAAAGTTCATAAACTCATAATTCGATTCGAGGCGCGATTCTTAATTTCGACGTTGATAAATGTGGTTTGAGGCCTCGACTAAGTTCGTATTGTATTTTGGGACGTGTTGGTATATTTGGTTAAGGTTCTAAGGGCTTCGGGTGGATTTTGGAAGGTTAACAGATTTGATTTTGGACATTTGGAGCTGCTGAAAATTTGACTGTTGGTGCAATCGCTTCTGCGATGTCTTGGTCGCAGAAGCGACCTTGCAGAAACGAGGTTGAGCTCGCAGAAGTGACTGGAATGGGGGATTGGATAGAGGTCGCAGGTGCGAAGTATTTTTCGCACATGCGTGATCGCATAAGCGAGACAGTCATCGCAGAAGCAACATTGGACAGGGCTGGCATTTGGTCGCAGAAGCAGAAGAAAATGCGCACCTACGACACCGTAGGTGCGGTGCCTGAAATGTAGGAGCGATGCTAGCGTAGAAGCGGAGTTCCAATTCGCACCTGCGTGATCGCAGAAACAGACCTTCTGCCGCAGGTGCGATGTGGTCAACTGGACAGCAGAATCACAGAAGATAGATTTGTCTCGCAAAAGCGAGCTCGCAGGCACGCAAAATCTGTCCGTAGAAGCAAACTGGACAGAAACATTTAAGGATCAGACTTGGTCATTTTCCATTTTCGTTTTGGATTTTGGGAGCTCGATTTTGGGAGATTTTGGAGGAGTTCTTCACGACTTCGACTTGGGTAAGTGTTCTATATCCAAAAGTGATTATATTTTATAAATCCATGGTTATATTCATCATTTATTTGGATTTAAATGGAAGAAATTGAAATTTTTACAAAATCTTTCAAAAACGAAAAATTTAGATTTGGAGGTCGATTCGTTAATGGAATTTGACTTTCGTTGACATTTTAATGTGAAATTTAAAGTCGACGTTTTATTATCCGAAATTATTTTTAATAAATTTTAATAAAGTTATGTAATTAATTTGGCTAGATTTGAACCGTTCGGAGGTCATTTCACGCAAGAAGGTTACTTTGGAATATCGGCCTAACTTCAAAAAGGTAAGTATCTTGCATAACCTTGTGTGGGGGAATTACCCTTTAGGTATTGAGTCTTATGTGGAAATTTTGTGATTGAAAGCAGTATACGCGAAGTGACGAGTACATACTTAGTTTATATGTACAAATTATACCGGTTAAAATTCGTAGACACCCTTATGTATTAAATTGGAAATTGTTGGCGCTTATTAAATCCTTTATTTTCCACGAATATGGATTAAAGAATGGGTTAAAGAAGGCGTTGTTCATGTTGAGTTATTTTTCCATTCTTGTTGTTGTTTTTGAGAGTTTATATACAATGTGTTGAGCCTTGGTCTATCTGTTGTGAAAATAATTGATTTCATTGTACCTTTGGAAAGGTTGTGGCCTACGGACAATTTATAAATATTAGTTGATTATATTATGCTGTTGTGATAATATTCTGTGTGAATTGTTGTATGATTTGGGTTACTGTTATGCGGTGTATAAAGGTGGCATCCCACTATTGATATTATGCGGGCATAAGGATGGTATTTCACTATTGTTATGTGTGTTGGGATATTGTCTAGGTAGAGTGATAAGGGAGGCTATTAAATAGAGCGATAAAGGAGGCTATTATCGGAGTGATAAGGGTGGCTATTAATATTGTTAGGGCGGAGGGATAAGGCATTGTATTATAGGAGTGATAATGGTGACTATAGGAGTGATAAAGGTGGCTATTGAAATTGTCAGGGCGGAAAGATAAGGGATGCTATTATAGAAGTGATAAAGGTAGCTGTAGGAGAGATAATTGTGGCTATTGTCAGGGATGATATGTGATGATGTGGGGTTATTGTGTTGGTAATTTTTATGTGATGATGTAGGGTTATTGTGCTGGTGATTTTCATGTGATGTTGTGATTTTCCTTGTGTTTGTTTTTATATCTCATGCAACTTGTCTTGTTGTTTCGGTAAACTTGATAATAGCTTGATCTATGTTGAAATTGTGAGCTTGTGGCTATTTCCGGGCGGATTATGTTATTGGCACGTGAACTGTCCGTGCAGATGTGATACGAAATATGGGCACGGGGTGCCGGAAAAATATAATAATTATGATATTGGCACGTGAACTGCCCATCCAGTTTTGATATGAGATGTGGGCACGAGGTGCCGCGAGTAAATGATGATATTTATTATTGGTACGTGAGTTATCCGTGTGGTTATGATAGAAATATGGGTACTAGGTACCGTGGAAATATGAAAGTGGGCTGAGACCCGTGTTTTATGATTTTGAAATGAGGTGTCACATAGTGACTTTTATTTGAAAGAATTATATTCGAAAGATATTTATTTGAAAGAATTATATTCGAAAGATATTTATTTGAAAGAAGTATATTCAAAAGATATTTACTTGAAAGAATTATATTCGAAAGATTTTTATTTGAAAGAATTATATTCGAAAGTTTTTTATTTGAAAGAATTATATTCGAAAGTTTTTTATTTGAAAGAATTATATTCGAAATATTTTTATTTGAAAAACTTACATGTGAAAGATTTATAGTTGAATGACTTGATTAATTAGTTGTACTTGTGTTCCCTATTCGTTTGAGCAATAATTATGATGTTCTCGTTGCCTTGTTGTTTATATCACTGGTTGATTTTTGTTGCTATAATTGCTAGTTGTTTTTCAGTACTATTGTATATTGTTATATTGCACAGGTTATTTGACTATTGAGTGTCTTGACTGTACCTCGTCACTACTCTACCGAGATTAGTCTTGATACTT
This sequence comes from Nicotiana tomentosiformis, assembly GCF_000390325.3. Taxonomy (NCBI): domain Eukaryota; kingdom Viridiplantae; phylum Streptophyta; class Magnoliopsida; order Solanales; family Solanaceae; genus Nicotiana; species Nicotiana tomentosiformis. Next base: position 33,783,164 of record NC_090820.1, on the reverse strand, counting down.
ACTGGGTACCGACTGTGGTGTACTCATACTACACTTCTGTACATTTTTGTGCAGAGCCAGGTTTTGAAGATATCGGATTCGAACAGAGATTAGAGTGTGATTGCAAGATTCAGTATAGGGCTACTTGATCGTCGCAGTCCTTTGGAGTCTTTCCATTTTATTGTACTGTCAACTCTCATTCGAACAGTATTATATATTCGATCCTCGAGATCATTCCATGTATTTCGTTAGAGTTCGTGACTATGTATTACCAGTCTTGGGAGGTTGTTATAATTATTTCCGCTTTTGATTTCGACACTTGTATTAAATTATATGTTTAAAAAAATGGCTCGAAATGTAATTGTAATCGGCTTACCTTAGTCTTAGAGACTAAGTGCCATCACGACATCTGTGGTGGAATTTTGGGTCGTGATAGTTAAAAGAAAGAAAAATTAATTCTACATCATGAAAAAAAAAATACTTAGTTTGATGAAAACTTGAAATGGAAGAAAATATTTTTTCTACATCATGAAAAAATACTCTATATGTTAAAATGAAAGAAAATATTTTTTTACATCATGAAAAGAAAATACTCGCTTTGTTGGAAAAAAAATACTTTTTCTATTTCAGGAAAATAAAATACTTAGTTTGTTAAAATGAAAGAAATTACTTTTCTACATCATGAAAAGAAAGTACTCGTTTTGTTAAAATAAAAAAAATAACTTTTTCTACATCATGAAAAGAAAGTACTCGTTTTGTTGAAATGAAAGAAATTAATTTTTCTACATCAAGAAAAGAAAGTACTTGTTTTGTTGAAATGAAAGAAATTACTTTTTTCTACATCATGAAAATAAAGTACTCATTTTTTGAAAAAAATACTTTTTTTATTCGAGGAAATGAAAATATTTAGTATGTTGAAATGAAAGAAAATAATTTTTCTACATCATGAAAGAAAGTACTCGTTCTGTTTAAATGAAAGAAAATACTTAATTCTACATCATGAAAAAAAAGTACTCATTTTATTGAAATGAAATAAAATAGTTTTACTAAATCATGAAAAGAATATACTCATTTTATTGAAATAAAAAAAAGTATTCTATCTACAACATAAAAAGAAAGTACTCTTAATAATAGTTCTACTTAGGGTGGGCGGTGCGCGAGATTGGGGTGGGTGGGGTGTGGTTGGGGGGAGGGGGTGGTTTGGGGGTGGGGTGGGTGGGGGTGGGTTGGTGGGCATAGGGAATAGGGTGGAGAAGGTTGAAAAAAGGTTTTGAAAAATATTTTCTTCCAATTGGAGAAAAATGAGTTAATGATGAAAATATTTTTCAAAACATTTAAGCCAACCAAATATGAGAAAATTGAAAAATATTTTTCGAAAAATATTTTACTTTGTACCTAACACGCCCATAGTCATTGTAAGCAAATTTCGTAAAGGCAGATAACAAGCAAATGAAGAAACTTTGTTCAATTTCTTTTTGACATAAAAATGAAATAATAGAAAAAGAGTGTGCCTTTATCAATTAGTAGTAGAATACATTCTATAGTTGTCACGACCCAAAATCTCACTACAGGCGTCGTGATGACACTTAGTCTCTAAGACTAAGTAAGGCGATTATAATTACAATTCAAGCCAATTGTTTTTTAATAGAAACCAACAGCGGAAATAATTACAAACAACCTCCCAAAACTGGTAATATTGAGTCACGAACTCTAACTGAATACATGAAGTGATCTCAAGGATCGAATACTCAAACTATTTGATTAATAATTAACAATACAATAAAATGGAAAGACTCTAAGGGACTGCGACAACCAAGCAGCTCTACCTTGAATCCTTGCGATCACACTCTAACTTTGTCCGAGTCTGATATCTGCAATACTTGGCTCTGCACAAAAATGTGTAGAAGTGTAGTATGAGTACACCACAGTCGGTACCCAGTAAGTATCAAGACTAACCTCAGTGGAGTAGTGACGAGGTACAGTCAAGATACTCACTAGTCTATTAACATGTGCAATATAGTCTACAAGAATAATAGGAAACAAATAACAATAATGGAAACACTAATCAACCAGTGATATACACAGCAGGGCAACAGGAACACCATTAATATTGCTCAACAAGTAATAAATACAAGTACAATCAATTAATCCAGTCCTTCAAATATAAATCTTTCGCCTATATGCTTCTAAAATAATAATCTTCAAGATATAATACTTTCCAATAAATATATTTCAAATATACTCCCTTCAAATAAATCTCTCTCAAATATAATTCTTTCAAATAAATATCTTTCAAATATAATTTCTTCAAATAAATATCTTTCAAATATAATTCTTTCAAATAAATCTCTCTCAAATATAATTCCCTCAAATAAATATCTTTCAAATGTAATTCTTTCAAATAAATTTCTTGCAAATATAATTCTTCAAATAAATATCTTTCGAATAAAAGTCACCGTGTGACACCTTATTCAAAATTATAAAATACGGGTCTCAACCCACTTTCATATTTCCATGGCACCTCATGCCAATTTCTCTATCACAACCGCACGGACAACTCACGTGCCAATATCATCATCATTTAACCACGACACCTCGTGCCCACATTTTATATCACAATTGCACAGACAATTCACGTGCCAATATCATCATTATTTACTCACAGCACCTCGTGCCCACATTTCATATCACAATTGCACGAACAATTCACGTGCCAATATCATCATTATTTACTCACGGCATCTCGTACCTACATTTCATTTCATAATCCGCCTGGCAATAACCACGGGCTCCCATTTTCAACATAGATCAGACTATTATCAATTTTACCGAAACAACAAGATAAATTGCACAAGATATAGAAATAAACACAAGAAAAATCACAACATCACATAAAAATTACCAACGCAATAACTCCACATCATCACATATCATCCCTAACAATAGCCACCCTTATCACTCCTATAATAGCCTCCCTTATCCCTCCGCCCTGACAATATCGATAGCCACTCTTATCTCTCCTATAGCCACCCTTATCACTCCGCCCAGACAATATCCCAACACACATAACAATAATGAAATATCACCCATATACCCACATAATATCAATAGTGGAATGTCACCCTTATATCCTCAAAATAATAACTCAAACAATACAATAATTTATACGGAATATTATTACGGCAACATAACAAAATAAATTTATATCACAATTTGCCCAATGGCCACAACTAATTCTAAAGATATAACAAAATTAATTAATTTCATAATAAATAGTACAAGGTTCCACACATTGTGTATAAAACCTTAAAACAACAACAGAGATGGAAAATACTCAGTATAGGGCAACGCCTTCATTAATCCAAATTCTTGATAATTATATTAACGCCTCAGTTTAAACTTATTTTATTAATTATTTGCAGATAAAAAATCCATAATATAATTATTTTCAGGAAATATCAAATCACCAAACTCACGGAATTCACATAAATATATAATTAATAATCACATCAAATTATCATATAAAAAAAAATTCAACAAACGCGAATTGAGGCATGGCAAATAAATTATTTAATAAATGCCAACAATTATATAATTTACTACACAATATGCCTAAGACTTTAACCCAATAAATTTTGCACATATAAGCCTGAGTATGTACTCTTCACCTCGCGTACACGGCTTTTCATATTTCATAAATGGCACATAAGACTCGATGCCTAAGGGGTAATTCTCCCACTCATGGTTAGGCAAGATACTTATCTCAAATCACGCTATCTCAATCCAATAGTAGACCTTTTCCTCGACTATCCAACTCTGAATGGTTCGAATCTAGCCAAAAATAATTCAATACAGTAAACACAAATTATAGGAATCAATCTCATATGAAAAATACTAAATTTTCCAATAAAATTCGAAATTAACTCAAAAATTGCCCGTGTGGCCCACGTCTCGGAATCTGACAAAAGTTACGAAATATGAATCCCCGTTCAACCACGAGTCCAACCATATAAAAATTACTAGATTCCGACATCAACTCGACCCTCAAATCTTCAATTAAAATCTTTGAAAATTTCTACCATTTTCAACCCAATCTTTACCCATTTGAACTCAATAATCTTTCCACAAAATTTTATTGGTACGTGTATGTATAAATAATACTCTTACACCCAAGAATCATACTCCCAACTACCCATCTTTATCCAAAAATGGCATTCTCAAGACCCACCCTTAGGGTTCATGTAATATCCCATTATAACTTCAAATAAAACTCATAAACATGCTACCCATATTCCAATATGACATATATATGAAACTCAAGTGAAGGGATTATCTCTTGGTGGAAGAATCTCACTTTTTCTCTTTTTGGTGTTCTTGAAGATTTAACCCATTTTCTATTGATCCATAAAAATATTAGTGTTATCACTAAATGATGTTATATAATCATTCTTGTGCCAAAACAACTTACCTTGAAGTGTATCCATGGTGGAAGAGCTCCTCCTTCTCTCTAGAAATCAATTTCAAGTTGAAAAACTAATGTTTTCTCTCTCTAAACCCCTTGTTTTAGCCCCTTTAAAATGTCCCTTGAAGCTGCGTAGCCTCCTGCATAGGATGCGCACAAAGGCTACGTAGGGTAGACATCTATCCCCCTTCAGTTGGAAGCTGCTGGATTTGCCTACGCAATGGTGCGTAGGCTACGCTGCTATGCTGCGTAGGCTACGCTACTATGCTGCATAGGCTACGCAAGGCTCGCGTAGCTGTTCTGCCACCCTTTAGTAAAAAGGTTAGAACTTTTTGTAGAAATCTCCAAATGACAAACAGTTTGAATTATTAGATACTAGACACATAGATCTTTCGTTTGATAGGTTATACACCATATAACGCTTCATATCTTGAGAGTTATGCTCGTTTGAATTTAGGTCTTGTGCGAACTCACTTGAAACTTTACCCCATCGTATAATTTCCAACTTGACTTAGCCTTGGGGCTCTTCTTAGACCACACATCACTTATAATATGTCTTCTACACTTATTATCATATCCAATTAATATCCATCATATTAATAGTCCTCGTCTGTACACAAAATAATATAATTAGCACACATCAACTTTTTAACTTCGCCAAAATGCGCTGAATTGTTCTACAGACTTCCAACTCAAATTCTGGGCATACGCCTAAGTCCGAAATCACCATATGAAGCTATTGGAATAATCAAAACTCTATTCCGGGGTCGTCTTCTCAAAAGTCAACTCTACGGACAACTCTTTTCTTTTAAACTTCTTAAATAAGAATTGTTCTTCCAATTTGATCCCGAATCATCCGAAAATCAAACTTGACCACCCTCGCAAGTCATAATACACATTTCAAAGCTGGAGACCTTAAGACACCGAAAGGAACGTAAATTCTTAAAAAGACAAGTCGGATCGTTACATCCTCCCCTTCTTAAAACATACGTTCGTCCTCGAACGTGGCAAGAATTATTATGAGGACATTAAATTTCTGAGTGTATTATTACACACATACTCGCGGGTGATTCTATGTCACCACAATTTAGCATGGGTCCGACAACACTATCTCAGTTGAGATTATTTCTTTTATCCTCATTTATAAAATTTAAAGCCAACATCTTACACTCCAATTAATTTCAAAAGGCCTTATTATCACATCAACACACGGTATTAGTTTCAACCAGCTATAGCAACTCGTGCATACGCACACATCAACGTATGCCCATAACCACATCTCTGGTCATAATAGCTGTTTATAAATAATTCCATCATGCTCAATTAATCTCATATTAACTAAAATCTCATTTTAAATTTTTGCAACACGCGAGATATGAATACCTCATAATTATTTATCTGAATCAACGAGTCGCATTTAACACCACCTGCGCACTCACCTTATAGGCTAAAACGCAATGTTTACAGCACGAATATGGCTAAATATGCACAGAAACATATAAAAGAATTATCAAATAAGCCTAACAAGCATGACTCCTCATTAATACTATAGTTCAAATTTAATTTCACAAAGGGAGAATTTAAACTCATAAATTTTTTACCACAAGGACCTCGTCCTTATATAACTTTCACCTTGGCTTGTAGCCCAGTTTAAATATTTCACATCATATAAAAATGTGAGGATCTCGTCCTCAACTCCGAATCACAAGTATTTTGCACATTGTGCCAACTAAAATTTTCAATTTCCTTTTTTTCTTCTTTTCAATAAATTCGTAAACAATTTTTTTTCACAACACATAATGAACCCCCATACCAATAATAGGAGAAGGAAGCATTCAACTTATCATGTTGTAATAGCTAGTTCATTAGATTTTAGCTTTTCTATCTTTCTAATAGCTAGTAGCTTCATGCAACTTCTATTTTGGTTTTGGACATTTTGTAAGCTTTGGACCCATTTTGGAATTTTATTTATATATTAGCCACTAGGCAAGTGCTGCCGAGTGGTATAGTTGCTTAAAAAAAGTATACCAATAGGGCATATAATTCATAAAATTGAAATCAATTATTCCGAAATCACATCAAAAACCAATGTAGTGAGTAATATAAAGTCATTTTTTTGGACTTATAACCCTCAATAGTGAACAAAAATAAAAATGATAGACACGGGCTAACATCATCAAATCTCCCAACATGGATAAATACGTGAGTGGTGTACAAAATCACTAACTCACCATACATGGAGCATGATACAAGATCTCACCTCGATAATTGAAATTGAATCAAAATAAGAACATTGCTCCTCTATTACGAATTAAATCATACATGTAACGATACCATCTAGTGTAGCAGCCCCAGCCATACCATATCAATTATATCAATGGGTCGGGCCTCCCCCTTTAGGGCGCCCTCTACCCGCCAGTCCTCCACCCCTAACTGACTGTCATGTGGGGTAGTAACTGGAATAGAGCCTGTAGCCTGAGTATTCTGATGAAATCTACCTCTCCCAAGTTTGGGACAATCTCTTATGATGTGCCTAGTATAACCACACTGATAACAACCCTTTTGCGGGTTCGACTGCTCATACTGAGTCTGTGCCGGATAACTAGAATAACTATTATAGGAACCCCGTGCCGGTGGTGCATTAAAATAACTTACTGGAGCACCCTGAGTATTCTGAAATTGTTTCCATGACCCAGCTGATACTGAAATGTAGAATTATTAAGGACGCGAGAATACCGCAAGTCCCAACATCATCCCATACAAATCTCAGCTCTTAATCATATACAAGTTTTAGAGAACCTTTCAATACCATATATATACATCTCAGGCAAAAACTGATATAACACATGACCCCGCAATCTGATCATTAATAGTGGAATCCCCTCACTTGGCGTGAAACCATAGGACACAGTCCGATGATCCACAATACTAACCTTCACTGCTCGTATGTCACCAGTCATAAGACACATCAAGCCATTTATTAGGCGCATGTCATCCTCGTGACAGTTAAAATTGCTTCCTCGAGTGCCTTGACTGCTAGTATGTACCTTTCACTAAATGGAAATCCCATACGAACTACATAGTCTCTAATACCACCAACTATCTTCAGATCTACATCCACCTCCCGACCCTGCCACGATTGGGACGATTAGGTAATTAATTAAACCTTCTTAAGATCATACTTATCAACTAGATGTCAGAACCTGCTGCACCCCCATATGCACAATGGAATGATCTCTCAATACTTTCGTATCCTCGATCTGGACGACACGTTGTAACAATGGTTGAGCAACCCTGGCTCCCTTATAACCTCTTTGTAGTATCACGAACCGTTGGCGTATAATTGATACCGAGTGCGCAATTTCATACATGAGTGGATGCAAACGAACATAAGATATATGCTTCAAGCTGAATAAATACCGCACAATAAGGAATGAAAGAAGTGACATTTTTTTCCTACTAGCTCTGTAGCTTCTCGAAGATAAGTACACTCCGTACCGATCCGCAAGACTCTACTAAACTCGTTCGTGACTCGTAGAACCTATGAACCTAGAGCTCTAATACCAACTTGTCACGACCCAAAATTCCACCACAGGCGTCGTGATGTTACTTAGTCTCTAAGACTAAGTAAGCCGATTATAATTACAATTCAAGCCAAATATTTTTTAATAGAAACCAACAACGGAAATAATTACAAACAACCTCCCAAGACTGGTAATACTGAGTCACGAACTCTAACTGAATACATGAAGTGATCTCAAGGATCGAATACTCAATACTGTTTGATTAATAATTAACAGTACAATAAAATAAAAAGACTCAAAGGGGCTGCGACGACCAAGCAGCTCCACCTTGAATCCTTGCGATCACGCTCTAACTTTGTCCGAGTCCGATATCTCCAATACCTGGCTCTGCATAAAAATATACAGAAGTGTAGTATGAGTACACCACAGTCGGTACCCAATAAGTATCAAGACTCACCTCAGTGGAGTAGTGACGAGGTATAGTCAAGACACTCACTAGTCTATTAACCTGTGCAATATAGTCTACAAGAATAATAGGAAACAAATAGAAATAATGGAGACACTAATCAACCAGTGATATACACAGCAGAGCAACAAGAATACCATTAATATTGCTCAACAAATAATAAATACAAGTACAACCAATTAATCTAGTCCTTCAAATATAAATCTTTCGCATATATGCTTCTAAAATAATAATCTTCAGTATATAATACTTTCCATAAAATATATTTCAAATATACTCCCTTCAAATAAATCTCTCTCAAATATAATTCTTTCAAATAAATATCTTTCAAATATAATTTCTTCAAATAAATATCTTTCAAATATAATTCTTTCAAATAAATCTCTCTCAAATATAATTCCCTCAAATAAATATCTTTCAAATATAATTCATTCAAATAAATCTCTTGCAAATATAATTCTTCAAATAAATATCTTTCAAATAAAAGTCATCCCGTGACACCTCATTCAAAATCATAAAATACGGGTCTCAGCCTACTTTCATATTTCCACGGCACTTTGTGCCAATTTCTCTATCACAACCGCACGGACAACTCACGTACCGATATCATCATCATTTAACCACGACACCTCGTCACAATTGCACGGACAATTCACGTGTCAATATCATCATTATTTACTCACGGCACCTCGTGCTCACATTTCATATCATAATTGCACGGACAATTCACGTGCCAATATCATCATTATTTACTCACGACACCTCGTACCCACATTTCATATCACAATTGCATGGACAATTCACGTGTCACTATCATCATTATTTACTCACGGCACCTCGTGCCCATATTTCATTTCATAATTCGCCTAGCAATAGCCATGGGCTCCTATTTTCAACATAGATCAGACTATTATCAAGTTTACCGAAACAACAAGACAAATTGTACAAGATATAGAAATAAACACAAGGAAAATTACAACATCACATAAAAATTACTGACGCAATAACTCCACATCATCACATATCATCCCTGACAATAGTCACCCTTATCTCTCATATAGCCACCCTTATCACTCCTATAATAGCCTCCCCCTCCGCCCTGACAATATCAATAGCCACCCTTATCGCTCCTATAGCCACCTTTATCTCTCCTATAGCTGCCCATATCACTCCGACCAGACAATATCCCAACACACATAACAACAGTGAAATATCACCCTTATACCCACATAGTATCAACAGTGGAATGCCACCCTTATATCCTCAAAATAATAATTCAAATAACACAACTATTTACACGGAATATTATCACAGCAATATAACAAAATAAATTCATATCACAATTTGCCCAATGGCCACAACCAATTTCAAAGATATAGCAAAATCAATTAATTTCACAATAAATAGCTCAAGGTTCCACACAACGTGTATAAAACCTTAAAACAACAACAGAGATGGAAAATACTTAGTATAGGGCAACACATTCATTAATCCAAATTTTTGATAATTTTATTAACGCCTCAGTTTAAACTTATTTCATTAATTATTTGCAGATAAAAAATCCATAATATAATTATTTCCAGGAAATATCAAATCACCAAACTCATGGAATTCACATAAATATATAATTGATAATCACATCAAATTGTCATATAAAAACAAATTTAACAAACGTAAATTGAGGCATGGCAAATAGATGATTTAATAAATGCCAATAATTATCCAATTTACTATACAATATGCCTAAGACTTTAACCCAATAAAATTTATACATATAAGTCCGAGTACGTACTCGTCAACTCGCGTACACGACTTTTCACATTTCACAAATGGCACATAAGACTCGATGCCTACGGGCTAATTCCCCCACTCAAGGTTAGGCAAGATACTTACCTCAAATCAAGCTATCTCAATCCAATAGTAGACATTTTCCTCGATTATCCAACTCTGAATGGTTCGAATCTAGCCAAAAATAATTCATTACAATCAACACAAATTATAAGAATCAATCCCATATAAAAATACTAAATTTTCCAAAAAAATTCAAAATTATCTAAAAAATCGCCATTAGGGCCCACATCTCGGAATCCGATGAAAGTTATGAAATATGAACGCCCATTCAACCACGAGTCCAACCATACCAAAATTACTAAATTCCGACATCAACTCGACCCTCAAATCTTCAATTAAAGTTTTTGAAACTTTCTACCATTTTCAACCCAATCTTTACCCATTTGAACTCAATAATATTTCCACAAACCTTATTGGTACGTGTATGTATAAATAATACTCTTACACCCAAGAATCATACTCCCAACTATCCATCTTTACCCAAAAATGGCATTCTCAAGACCCACCCTTAGGGTTCATGCAATATCCCATTATAATTTCAAATAAAACTCATAAACATGCTACCCATACTCCAATATGACATATATATGAAGCTCAAGTGAAGGGATTACCTCTTGGTGGAAGAATCTCACTTTTCATCTTTTTGGTGTTCTTGAAGATTCAACACATTTTCTATGGATTTAATCCATAAAAATATTAGTATTATTACTAAATGATGTTATATAATCATCCCTGTGCCAAACAACTTACCTTGAAGTGTATCCATGGCGGAAGAGCTCCTCCTTCTCTCTAGAAATCAATTCTAAGTTGAAGAACTAATGTTTTCTCTCTCTAAACCCCTTGTTTCAGCCCGTTTAAAATATCCCTTGAAGCTGCGTAGCCTCATGCGTAGGCTGCGCACAAAGGCTACGCAAGGTAGACTTCTATCCCCCTTCAGTTAGAAGCTGCTGGATTTGCCTACGGAATGATGCGTAGGCTACGCTGCTATGCTGCATAGGCTACGCAAGGCTCGCGTAGCTGTTCTGCCAGCCCTTAGTAAAAAGGTCAGAACTTCTTATAGGAATCTCCAAAATGACAAACAGTTTGAATTATTAGACACTAGACACATAGACCTTTCGTTTGATAGGTCATACACCATATAACGCTTCATATCTTGAGAGTTATGCTCGTTTGAATTTAGGTCTTGTGCGAACTCACTTGAAACTTTACCCCATCATATAATTTCCAACTTGACTTAGCCTTGGGGCTCTTCTTAGACCACACATCACTTATAATATGTCTTCTACACTTATTATCATATCCAATTGATATCCATCATATTAATAGTCCTCGTCTGCACACAAAATAATATAATTAATACACATCAACTTTTTAATTTCGCCAAAATGCGCTGAATTATTCTATGGACTTCCAACTCTAATTCCGGGCATACGCCTAAGTCCAAACTCTGAAATCACCATACGAAACTATTGGAATAATCAAAACTCTATTCCGGAGTTGTTTTCTCAAAAGTCAACTCTCCGGTCTAACTCTTTTCTTTTAAGCTTCTTAAATAAAAATTGTTCTTCCAATTTGATCGTGAATCATCCGAAAATCAAACTTGACCACCCTCACAATTCATAATACACATTTAAAGTTGCTCGAGACCTTAAGCCACCGAACGGAACGTAAATTCTTAAAACGACAAGTCGGGTCGTTACAATAGTAGTTTGACGTTTCGAGTCCTTTTTCAGTCCGCTAGTAATCTATATAGTATTCAGCGGCCGAGCTAGGATTTGAACCAAATGGGTCCGAGATTATAATCCTTTTAAGTTATTGGGTTCTAAATTAATAATTTATACAAATTCATTGAATTTCTTAATACAAATACAAAATTTGAACAAAAACTATTGGGTTCGATCGAACCCGCAACTAACACTGTGACTCCGCCCCTGATAGTATTCGTCATCGAATAAGGGCTAATTCTCTTTTTCTAAGATACTATTTCTGGTGAGAATGAAGAAATTAGGTCCAATTCCCTCGTATTTGTTGGAGAAATAATTAGTAATTTTTTTACCTGCAGCAAAAGAGAGGAAACAAAGGGGAATCAAGTTAACTTGGTTTACTAGTTAGTCTCAATTCCTCGTTTTACTCTCGTGGATCTCCGGGTCAAGTCTAGGCTAGGTTAAATTGAAATATATAGTTATATATGGGTTGATGGACCAATAATGAGGTGAATTTGTGAAGTTCAAAGAGAAGAAAATATAAGGAAAAGAAAAGAAGATGAAAAAAGAAGATTTGAGTAAAAATTAAAAGAGAAGCAAATTTGAAAGTTGTAACACCTAACTGAAAAGATGAAGAAAGCCAATATAAGGTACAAGTATATATTCAAAGAGAAAAAGTACAAGTACTCTCAGACTTGTCCTAGATTTGTAATTGCAAATGTACTTTGCAAGTGTAATGGTGGTTTGTATCAATGGTCATAGCAACAAAGGTTTTTTGGTTATGGGAAATATTTTTCACAAAGACAAAGTTTCTTTTCATGTTTTCACACACTCCAAAATGTAAAACTAAATTTTTCTATAATGTCATACTCAGGGTGATAATAGGTTCATCCGGAAAAAAATTCGAACGACAAAAAGACCTAAAAAATACAGGTGTACAATTGAAAATTCAAAAATAGTCCAGGTATATTTAGATATTTTTACTATTATAATCTTCAACTATGTTAATTAATTGTATCAAAATTTAATTTAATATATTTAATTCTAATATAAATTACTATAAGATTTGATACAAACAAGATATTTTTCGGTAAAAGCTTACCTGCACGGGTGTTTACAACTAACTTAATTAACAAATGGCACATGTCATTTTATTTAACTAGAACTATTAGTACTTAATCACAATTAATTATCACGTGTCTTGCACAGGATCTTATTTAATTAATACTCTAGAAAAATACTTAATAGTCGTGCTATTCTACATTATCTTCTAGACTGTAATTCGAGTAGATTGACGCTTTTTGTGCCATGACTAACCACGTCCCAAAGGCCATAACTGGTCATATTAAGTACTAACTACCATTAAAGTTTTCTAACTATCATTTGTAGCATAAACACTTTAACCTTAATAAAAATATACTTGCCACTGTATATTTTTTATTTTTCATTCTGGTTTTAAGTTATTTACACTTTCATAAATTTCTTCAATTTTAAGTGAAATATTAGATTAGTTCCCGAGGTGAAAATCATGTCCCAAGCATGTTTGACTTGCGTAATGAAAAATATTGAGGTTAAATAGTAATTTGGAAATTCCAATGTCCTCTTTTTGGAAATTCTTTTGTCGTTAATGTTTCAAACTATATATTGGTTTTAAATTAACAATATAACATTTGAAAAATGTAATTGTAAGTGACATGAAATTGTACCTCCCCTTACAAAGAAAGGAAGGTGCAACTAGGAGATCATTTGCAGTACAGGTTTCGATCAGCACATCTTTAAATGAATGTCCTCTCCTTTACTCACTTAAGACTTCAAAAGAAAGAACATGACCTGGTTTTAAATGAGGTTTATAATGAAATACACCAAAGTTTTTTCAGATAACCAAGTAAAGACTAATACCACTACTCATATATGTTGGGTAAACACTAATCATACAGCTATGATAAAAAATAAAAATTGTAGTTCGGTCCTTTCCGGACCCCGTACATAGCGGTAACTTAATGCAATAAGGTAAAAGCTTAAAATAAGCCATAAAGCTAGAAGAAGAAGAACCAAGAAATGAAATAAAAGAAAGACGAGCTGACGCTAATCTTAAAAACTTTGTAATTTTACATTATTGACTTTACACATCTTTTATTTTTTTTTATTCATTAATATAAGATTTTAATGGGTGAAAATCATCGACACCCTTGTTTTAAAATTCAATTTCTCTCTTCAATTTCGAACAATTATCTTTCTTCTCCCTTTATCCTACACAATATCTATTTTGTCCTTGTCATTTTCAATTCACTCCTCTATGTAATGCTATTTTTATTTTATTTTATATGATATTTCTTATAATTTTGTTTTAAAAATAGGTATTTTAAAAAATCAATTAATTAAGAAATAAGGGGAAGAATAATATAATACTCCTAGAGTCCTAGTAGAGATGGGAGTTTGATTTTTAAATTAAAATGGTGTAAACATTTAAAACTGCTCTCGCTTATTTGGCTTCCTTGCTCCACCTCTTCTTTTTTTCCCCTTCGCCCCTTTCATCGGTTACGTGAATTCTGCACTCAAGTATGCCGAGTTCGTCCAATGGAATTCTAGGGTTTCAATGATCAGCATTGCCATTTCCCCCCTCATTTATCCATTCTTTTGCATTTTCAAACTGAATTTCCCCGAATTTGCTCTACATTTCGCTCAATTCTCATCGTTTACCCACCGAATCCGCTCTATCGAAATTCTAACTGATCGCCGAAGGTGAGGTCTGGTAATGTCGCTATGCTATCCATTTCTTCAATTAATTTTATTTTTCTGAAAAGAAAATTTTATTTTTAATTCTATTATAAGCGTTTTATGATGGATTCATCGAAGTATAACTCATCAATTGTTTCGTCAATTTAACAATTTATGTCTGACTTTCAGTAGTGGCATTGTGCCAAATGTGCAGTTCATGATCAATGTACTTGACATACCAGTTTTGTGGGAACACTCACTGATATTTATTTAGTTTTTTTCATTCACGTATTGCTACATATCAGGACATGCATTATGGATTTCCTTTATAAAATACCACATTTTTTGTTGGATAACTGAAACTTTTCATCATTGGTATATTTTTTTTTTGTTGAGAATGGATTCTTGATAATTTAATATGGGAGTACTGTTCATACAAGATTATATAAGATTAGAAATGATCACATCCGCGAGAAGGTTCAAGTAGCACACATCACGGTAAAACAAGAGAAGGTCACTTGACAGGATTTGGTCATGTCCTGCGTCGACCTCCAGATGCACCAGTCCATCGGTGTGAAACCATGATGAGTGAAGGTGTTAAAAGAAGATGAGGTAGACTTAAAATTATGTGGAATGATGTTATCTCGAAGGGCCTACAACTTCTGGGGATCCGCACTGACTTGGAAAAAGATAGGGTATAATGGAAGCAAAATATCTATATTGGTGATACATATTAGTTGAGGATATGTTTTAGACATTAGCAATTTTGCTGTAGGTTTTATGCTTTCTAGGAGTGGTTTAACCTTTCAGAGATTTATACATTTATGAGATATACAGAACTTCTAGTACTTTTCTTTGTACTTGCATAATATTGACATGAGATAATTTTTAATGGAGTAACGTGGTCAGCGAGGATTCATATAGCTTACCCCAGTTTGTTTGGGCTGAGGCATAGTTGCAGTAACATTAGTAGTAGTTGTTGCTGGAAGTTCTAATTTTGCCTGACATTAGTTTTTCCAGAGTATTACTTAGGGTAGGGTTCCCATAGGTTGATATCCAACATAACATGGTCTAACTATGACGAATCCTCCAAATACTCGACAGAGCGAAATGGATACAGAGAATTTTATAACCTATTTCAACTAATTTGGGATTGACTAAGTTGTTGATTAACAGATTGATTGAATCCGGGCAACTTCCTCAATTTATTTTACTTTTATGCGTGACACTCTTATCATAGGTTTTACACTCATAAACAGATATCCTATTACATGTAATGCACTTAACAAAGCACTTGTAACATCTTCTTAACGAAAGGGTCCACTACACGAGTCTATTGGTCGAGGTTACTTCTACATTCTTAGGAAAATTTTGATTTTCATAATCCAGAAGTTAGCTTGTTATAATGGCCTTACCACACCTGACGACTTCTTTTTGTTACCCATTTCCTTCTTGTCTTACATTTCCGTGATGTTACAACTTTAAGGCTAGCGTTCTTTAAGAATAGGGGGTTGATCATAGTTTATCTTTTTTCGAGTGATGATGCAGCAAAACTGCATCTTTTTTGGGACAGAAATTGTTCTGATTATTAAATCACATAATATTATTAATAATTCAACTTTGAATCATATGAGATCAAAGAAACTTTGGTGTGTCTATACAACACTAAAAATATCTAATATTAATAATTACTAGAGTCTCGAAAGGTAATCATATCTCAGTGCTTGAGATAGAAAGGAATATAATGTATATTTTAAAACTTCGTAGACTACCAAAAAGGGAGCAAAATCTTTTTTCAGTTAATCGTAGGAGAGAGGGAGAAAAGGAAAGAAGGAAGAAAACATGCAATTTAGGGATTGGCATAATAGGGGTTTATTTGAAAGATGGATAATAGACAAAGATTACAGGATAAAGAAAGAAAGAATTGTTTATTAATGTCCCTTACACCTTGATAATAAAATATGTAGTTCGCCTTGGTTCTAATTCTACTAAATATATTTATACATTTGTAATTTTATTAATATATAATTGATTTTTCATACATGTATATTACTTAAAAAACTATCTATTCGATTGCAATTTTTTTTCATTTTTTCATAGACAGAGTTCCATCTTAGAATCGGTGCTATATGTAAAAGTAGTTTTTTGAATGGTAAGACAAAATTAATTAAAAGAAGTATCATATGTCTTTACTATTTTTTACTTATAACATTTTCTGCCATTTATTTTCTGAATATTATCCGCTCATGGCGCGGGTATGTATACTAGTGGAACTATTAATGATGAAAGAAAGGGACTTGTAAGTTGTAAGGCTAGGAGTGCTTACTGCAGCCATGAGGTGGAAGTCCATTTGAAGTTTTATTATGCTCTTTATTCTGCATGTCGTATTTTTTGTCCTTCCTTTGCGTCAAGAATTATAGGTTGTTCACTTAGTACATAACTTAATCGAACATAGTTTTCTAGCATAAAATTCCTCAAATTTACTGGAAAGTTATCTTTTTGAATTGCAGATTCTCAAAGCTTGATGGTATGTCCTCTTGGAAGTGGGAGAATGAAAGCCTTGGCAAGGCTTCTTGTAGCTGGAAATATCCAACAGGCAGCTTCAGGTGAATAATACAACTCAATTTAGATGGTTTATGTGCTTATATGTGCATTTAATAGTGCCCTATCATGTTCGCAATAGATCTTGACCTGGTCCAGTGTACTCCTTGTTGTCTTATATCCTTCTATTTGCTTTTCCCACTAAATCTTTTTTTCTTTTGTTTGTTGAGATTATTTCCTCTGTTTCTCACTGCCTTCTTTCCTTGGCAGATGAAGCAGGCCGCCTTAAATTTGCTGCTCAGTACATTCAAAGAGAATTGAGAGAGGCAGATGAAGTAAATTTGATTGATGAAGAAGGTACTTATGTTCTCTAGTTTTTGCACCTCTGGTCCAGATACTTGATGGGGAAGATGAGAAAAAGTTCATGGTGATCTTGGCTTGATTTACTCACTTAATTGATAAAGATCTACTTTTTTATCTAGATTCACAATTTAATTCTTAGGTAAATACTAGTTTAAGAAATCTCGGTGCAGCAAGCTTTGAAGTTTCAGGTGTATCATTCGGTTTACCATTTAACTCATCTACTGTTTGCTCTTATTCTTCAAGTACATTGACATGCTCTTTTTGCAGATATGCACGTTTTTGGTTTGAGGCCACTTACTGATCCTTTGCATTTGGTAAGGTCCAAAAAGTGCACCTGTTAGTTCTGGAATAAGATCATCGTACTTGTTGATATCATCGTAAAATTTTATTGCTAGACAAGTTCTCATCCCATAATTGCTTCACATTTGTGCACACAGTTTAGAAGAGAGTACGACTTTTTTTGTCTATGTCAGTATTAAAAAAACATGAAAAATAGAATGATAACGATATAAATGCAGTACCATACATGTTTTCTTTAACCTCGGATATAGCTAAATAAGCTTTATCTGCAGGGCTGTGCGTGGACTGCCATATGTTTTAAGGCAGAAATTGGGTCACAAGTGGCTGTACCGCTACTTATAACACTCAGCTTTGACTTTTGTCTGAATGTGTCTGAGGAGAAACTGCTGGAGAAACCACATCCTTCAGCATCTACTCTGATAAATTACCCATCTTATGTGGAATAAAAAATCAGAGAATCTAGGAGGAACTTCTGTTTCATGTTTTGCTTGAAAAAGGTAGTAAGGGAAAAAAACAACTGCGCTTGCTCTGTTGATAAAATGTATCGATCAACTAAAGTAGAAAGGGCTGGTTTTGCAGGGTTATGCTACTTTGGCAAGTGATTACCCTAGGACTTGATGTGATGATATTCGTGGGAATAGTAGAACAAATGAGACCTTTGGACTTTGATATCTTGATTGAGTTTAAACATATGAAGAGATATTAGTTACTGTATTATAACAACAACACCAACAACAAACTCAGTGAAATCCTACAAGTGGGGTCTAGGGAGGTTAATGTGTACGTTGACTTACCCTTACCTTGTGAAGGTAGAGAGGCGGGTTCCGATAGACCCTCAGCTCAAGTGTTACTGTATTATAGAATTTTAAATTTAGAAATTGAAGATAGTATTTTAAAACTATGAAGTTACGAATAAATTGAAGATATTCTTTTGGCTGCTGCGGTGCTGCCATTAGAAGAAATTACACCTTTATATTAAGGGGAGGGACAATGGTATATGTTAATATGAAGTTATAATAGCAACTGTACAAGGGAGACAAAATTCTTATTCAGTCAATCAATTAGATTTCAATCCCAAAACAATTCAGGTTGACAATATGAATCCTCCATAACCATTCTGTTCTATTTGAGTCCACAATACAAAATTTATGGTCCTTCTCAAAATTTACATTTATCCTTACATGGATGTTGAAGTCTCTAACTAGAATAAAAAGGATTTTGGTAAGCACTTAGTTTAATTTTGACAACAACTACGCCTGATTCCTACTTCCAGTATAGTATATATAGATCCTTTGTGTCCATTGTCTTCTACTCTTAACTAATCCACCTTTTGAGAAAGTCATTTCTAACAATTCTCATCCATGTGTTTATTAAGTCTACCTTATTCAATTTTAGCGCCTTCAGTCATCATAATGGATTAGAAAAGTTAAATTATTTTGGTTTTTATTTAGTCATCGTAAGCACTTGGTTTTTATTTCGGTTTTAGAAACCAAATTGTTTTGTTTTGTTGTTGGAGAACAGTTAGTGTGTTAGGATTTGAAAGAATTGGTTTTGTGTTTTTTGGAGGAACTAGTGTTGTGTTTGTCTTTTGAATTTCTTATTAAAGCTATAAATCATGTTTGAGGCTTTCCTACGGATGAGATTAATTCATTAGAACCTACTAAATATCTTTCTGTTTTTTCTTTTCGCTATGTGTGTGTATATGACACACGCACAGAGATATAGTACATATATGTTGAAAAAAGTTTGTTTTAAGAAAAAGCAAAGATCATGAAGAAGTTGGGGGAGTTTGTTACGACCCGAAATTCTCACCTTCGGGACCGTGATGGCGCCTAACATTTCACTTGTTAGGCAAGCCAACGTTAGAATATAACTAACCATTTTAACAAAATTTTAAATTTATTTAATAACAAGGAAACAATGCGGATATAAAGTCTGAAATAAAGTGAGTATTCCATAATAATCGCGATATCTAAATACCATCCCAGAACTGGAGTCACAAGTGCACGAGCTTCTGGAATAATACAAATAAAGGTCTGAATAAAATTCATGTTGTTTGAAATATAATACACAACTGAGATAAGATAGAAGGGGACTTCAGAACTACGAACGATGTGCAGTTATACCTCAAGTCTCCACTGGTAGCTGTATCCGGGAAAATCTACAGTACGCCGCTGGGACCAACTCCGAAATCTGCACAAGAAGTGCAGAGTGTAGTATCAGTACAACTGACCCCATGTACTTGTAAGTGGCGAGCCTAACCTCGACGAAGTAGTGACGAGGCTAAGGCAGGTCACTTACATTAACATGTACGCAATAATAATAATAATAACCAATTGAAGCCAACTCGGCAGTCATAACCAATTATTATTTCAATCAGTTTTCGTTGCGGCGTGCAACCCGATCCCACAATATATTCACATTCAATTCTGTTGCGGCGTGCAACTCGATCCTCCAATATATTCATTTCAATTAATTCTGTTGCGGCGTGCAACCCGTTCCTCCAATATATTCATTTCAATCAATTCTGTTGCGGCGTGCAACCCGCCCCAACAATATAATTCCTCAATAAATTTTCGTTGCAGCGTGCAACCAGCTCCAACAATATAAACTTTAAATAAATCTGTTGCGGCGCGCAATCCGATTCCCCAATGCAAACTTTAAACAACTCTGTTGCGGCGTGCAACCCGATCCCCCAATATATTTATTTTTATTTCCGTTGCGGCGTGCAACCTGATCCCCCCATATATTTTAACAACTCTTAAATGTAATAAAAATACTCCAATAAATACCACGTTCAATGAGAAACTATTAAGCATCAAGGCATACAATAATTATAATTCATTTATGAAACAAACAATGACAAGTTGCAATTAATTGTGGAAATCAGGGAGAAAATAGGCAGTATAATATTTTATATGCTAAATGTCAAGTAGCAATTGAGACACATAAATCAAATAAGCATGTGACAATTATTACAGGAATTCAAGAATTAATATTTGACAAGGAATAGGAGAGAAAAAATTATTATAACAATTAATTCGTGTCTTAAAACAATTTAAGATGTTTAAATAATTAAGCAAAGAATTAAATTGACAAAGTATAGGCACTCGTCGCCTTGCCTATACATCGTTGCACATGAAATTCACATAGCAAATTGTATTCCCTCAAGTCAAGGTTAACCACGACACTTACCTCGCTTTGCAACCAAGTTCAAGAATCCAATAAACCTTTGCCTCGCGAATTCGTGTCCGAAATCCTCAAATCTAGTCATAAACAATTCAATATACTCAATACAAATCGTAGGAATTAATTCCATATGAATTTACTAATTTTTCTGATTTAAATCCGAAATTCATCTCAAAAAATTGACAGTGGGGCCCACGTTTCGAATCCGGAAAAACTTACGAAATCTGAACACCCATTCCGATACGAGTCCAACCATACAAAAATTATCAAATTCCGATATCAAATGAACCTTCAAATCTTAAATTTTCATTTTTGGAAAGTTTTACAAAAATTCCAATTTCTTCCATCTAAAGCAGAAATAAATGATTAATATAGACGTGGATTTATGAAATATAATCACTTTTGGTTATAGAACACTTACCCAATTCAAAATCGTGAAAAATCGCTTTGGAATCGCCTAAATCCGAGACTCAAAACTCAAAAATGAGTAAAAATGGCTAACTCCCGATTTTTATGTGTTCTGTCCAGCATTTCCGCTTCTGCAGAAATTTGACCGCTTCTGCGATTTCCGCATCTGCGGTCTAAAATCAGCAGGTGCGATTACACTCGAAGGCCAAAATTTCAGATTTTTCCTTAAGTCCAAATTTTGATCCGTTAACTATCCGGAATCCACCTGAGGACCCCGGGACTTCAACCAAATATACCAACAAGTTCTAAAACAGCATACGAACTTAGTCGAGACCTCAAATCACATCAAATATCGCTAAAATTACAATTCACACCTCGATTCGAACTTTTGAGTTTCAAACTTTTCAATTTATAAATCTTGTGCCGAAACATGTTAAATGAATCCAGAATGACTTCAAATTTGGCACACAAGTCATAAATGACATAACGAAGCTATTCCAATTTCCAGAATCGGATTCCGGCCCCGATATCAAAAAGTCAAATTCGTGGTCAAACTTTGGAAATCTTTACCCAAAATTTCTAGTTTCCGTTAAATGGCCATAACTTGAGTTAGAGACCTCCAAATTAGATTCCGGGAATACGCCCAAGTCCCAAATCACGAGACGGACCTACCGGAACTGTCAAAATACTGATCCGGGTCTGTTTGCTAAAAATGTTGACCAAAGTCAACTTAATTGAGTTTTAAGGCTATATTTCACATTTTAATCAATTTTTCATATAAAAAATTTTCGAAAAATTATATAGACTGTACATGCAAGTCGAGGAATGATAAATAGTACTTTTCGAGGTTTTAGAACACAGAATTAATTATTAAATTTAAAGATGACCTTTTGGGTCATCACAAAGGTGATGATTGAAAAGCCAGAATGTGACGAAACACACACTTGTCAACACTGTGATACTTTTTTGTTCTACCCAACAAGTGGGTTCCACATCGTTTTGTTTGCTCAAAACATGATTGTTTAGGACATCAGATTTTGTTCAAATGGATCCTTGATGATGATGCTAGTAAAAAGTTGTCTCTAGACATTGTTACTAGACGAGAATATCATTAATTTCCAAACACTATTTTTGAATTACCAACAGTCTAATTTTCAAAATTTATGATACTCCTTTTACAGTAAAACCTAACGGTTCCTCCGCAAGTTTCATCCACGGAGGGTGAATCAGGGCCTAGGGTCAGGCCGAATGGTGTAGTCAATGGACAACATGTGAATATTCCTGTACTAACCCTTGTTGCTCGCGAGGGGCGGAGGAGACTAGGTTAGCCGCAAGATAGTTATCGGTTCAAGAACGTAAGGTGTCCTTGCTTTTTCAGGGTAAGACGGGGTAGAGAAAATGCCTCGAGCCAATGTTCGTGTACGCTACGGCGACGGGTTGGTTTTGATGTCGAAATATTCAAAATAGTAGTTGAAAACTATAAAAAATGAAGTAGTTCGTTAAAATGTTGTTGCATCAAATTTAAAATAATAGAGTTGTAATAGTTTATATTAGTTTGAATTGTTGGAAGGAAAAAGTTTTCCATTTCTGGAAATAGGAGAACCTTTTTTTAGGCAGAGTGAAAGTAGGCCAGTCTGCCCCCAGGGCCTAGCTCAAGTGGCAAAGAGTGGTGGATTTGTGTCTTAGGTCACAGGTTCAAGCCCCCACACCATGCAAAGCAAAGCCTGGTATTTAAGTGGAGAAGGGTAGAGGGACGGACCCATTATCCACCGAGTTTCGATGGCTGCGGTTGGTCCAAAGGATCGGCCCCAGACGGATTTCTCGATCATTAAAAAAAAAAAAAGTAGGCCAATCTTCTTACTCAAAAAAATAAAAATAAAAGTAGCCGAATCTTATTGGAATGGAAAGTGTGCACGACAACTCTCTCATAGCCCTTAACTTTGTTGCTTGTCCTCATAATGGCAGTATTTGGTTTAATTTTGGTCTCCTTCCGAACGTATTCTGTAAGTTTAGCGGCAAAGAGTTTACTCTCAACTCGTACAAGGACATATGGTTGACATCTGTTAGGAATTTTCTCCTAATAGTAGATTTAACACGGATAAAAAAGAATATTTGACATATATAACCAGGTGATGATAACCTCATAAAGACTTACATGATTGCTTGCATGATGATCATTCCTAATGCACTGCATTTGTAGTCTCGTGTATGTGGAGTATTTGATTCTTGAATATTTGTTTTTAAGGTATGCTGCAATGCTTGTAAGAAGCCAATAAAGGCCAGCCAATACGTTGCCCACGCAGGTTTTTTCTGTTTTTAATAATTTAAAACATCATGTGTTCTAGTGTTGCTATAGTCATACATCAATTGCTCTGCATAGTTTTATTTCTGCATTTTAATAGATGCTTTTTCTTTCTGTTTACATTTGCATGGACTTATCATAGTTGGAAATAGCAGCATACATGATATACTATAGGATACTAGTCACACAATCATTACCTCCCTCAAGGATTTCTTCTCTAAGACAGCGCAAATGTCTATCTTTTAAAGTAACTCCAAAATGCTATTCTTAGCGCCACAATTACAATGTAATGGATTTTTTGGGATTCTTCATTTCTTTTATAGATCATATTCTCCTTTCATTGTATGTCGAGGTCTGGAGCCGTTGGAGACCCTTACTTAGCCAATCTGGGACAAGTATATTCTCAAAAAGCTTGTGTGACCAACCGTATTGAGTTCTTTCTCCATCTCATCTAGAAGTTTCAAACTGTCTGAGAGGATACTTTTATTTGTTTAATTATTACTGTAACACTATCTCCAACAGTCCGACTTTCGTGCTTGGTTCCCTCTCTGGCGTCCCTTGTTTGCTCTTGGATTGGACTAAGCAGCAATCCTTACTGTGGAAGCAGACCTTGTCATTCTTCTCCTTCCGTGCAAGTGGATAAGTACACTAGGGCTGGATTACTCTTTTATCATGTATGTGGATTACTTGGTCGATTACCTGATTGCACTAGTCTCATAGCCATCTCTTTCCATGAGAGGGGAATGCTTGGGACCTGGATCAAGTGAGGTGCATCAAAGACCAGGAAGGCAAGATATTGGTGGAAGAGGGAGTGGAGTACCCAGAAGTTATAAACCCCTTTAGAGACTCTTCAAAATTAATTTTGTGCAAATGAGTGCTCTTAACTAATTACATATTTTTAATGTTTCTACCATATCTTGTCTGGAATTTTGTTCTAAATCCTAAATGATTTATAGTGACTGTTCACAATGACAAAAAAGAATGTCTCATCGTTGAAGCACATGCTAGCTCGATTTTAAAAAGAGGGGGGAAGCATGATGATAACTGGGATATCCTAATTTGTCGACGTGATATAGAGAGTCAACATGAAATTAGTTTTTTTTTTTTTTATGATAATGATGGTCTTCAGGCCAGCTTGCACGCACCTCAATTATTCCATCAGGCACTTGCTATATCCCACCAGCACATGTATCGGGTAACTATGTCCATTAAGGATTAGGCAGATGAGAAGAAATCACCTGGTATTTTGTCTTTAGTGGGATTTTAATCCTGGCCTCTAGGTTTGCACCCACTCCATTGATCACTTGGCTACACCCCTGGATACATTAACATGTAAAGTTAATTTACTGGACGAGAAACCAAATGCCGTCATTGATAAGCAATAAGGTAGGGGTAAGGTCAGCGTACACTCTACCCTCTCCAGATAAAGAACTATGCTCTCTGTTAAGTGACAGTAGTTAATCCTTATTACCCTGTCCCTTTTAACTAGTTGCACAAGGTGGACTGTGTCCATCTCTCCTTACCATCTCAATCTTTTCTAGTTTTAACATAAATGTGTTCTGCTAGATTTTATCTTAAAACTCTTGCTGATGTGTTGATTTTCTATTTGACCTTTCAAGCTTGACAAAAACCATCTTGACAGTTGCCTGTGTTTTGAGAATAAATGTCACATTGTCCTTCCCTAGTAGATCAGTAAAAAATGTGGAAGACCTCTAGGCTTAGAGGTGTACCCTAAATAAACAGTGCCAAATTTATAATGAGGATTGCCAACCCTAAGTAACTTGTGATTGAGTCGTAGTAGTAGCTTCTCTCCAATGCTTCTCCTTGAATTCTTTGATATATAAACAGTATCTTTTTATTCTCCTCGTGTACTAATCAACCTCGTTCTTTGGGTGGTTGATGTACGCAGAAAGACCCTTAAATTTCCGAGTAGGCTGAGTCTTTGCACAATCCATATTAACTCTCCAAAGTTAAAAAAGATAATATCACCATGGCTGAGTTATGTCTTAACTTAGTCTGGAAAGTGATGACCAGCCTTAAACCAACTGTGTCTTTTGCCTTCTCTATCCTCCAATTTTTAAATGAATATCTTTCATTATGTTTAATGTGTACAGTTTTATCTTTTCAGAGCTTTGTAAGTCATTATACTCCACAGAAGATATTGTTTTGGAGGTCAATGGTGGTGCAGCACACAAGAAACGTCCAAGGAAAGAGAGAAAAAAGTCACTAACTGCATCTTCTAGTATCCTTTACCTATATGAGCATTGTCTTTTGTTGTCTCATGCTCTTGAAGAAAAGTTCATGAGATCATCGCTGCAGTTTTCTGTAAGCTTAGATCTGATGGCATACTTAAAGTTGATGTTATGGTGTATAACTTCTCTTTTGCTGGTTAATAATGATTTGCTATCTTTAATTTCCTATAGACCAACCTAGATCAGTCAGAAAGCAAGCCAAACTTGAATTGTTAGAAAATGATTTTGCTGCATTGCCATGCTGTTCAGAGGAGCATCTTTCAACTGTTTCCTTTCCTGAAGATAAAAGTATCATCCTCCTTCTGCTCATGTTCTTTGTTCTCCTTATGATCCTTGTAGTCATGTTCCTTATTTTACTGACGATTCATAGGATTTAGCTTAGTTGTATTCTCGTTGGTTTTTTACTTTCAACTTGACGCTTCTTTGGTACTGTTATTATGTTCCTCACTTTGTTCGATTAATTAAAATGCGCATTTTTAGTGGAAAGTTTATACTCCCTCTATTTAATTTTATATGCCACTTTTTTTCTTTTTAGTTTGTTCCAAAATAAGCTTTAACTTCCCATTTTACAGTTAATGACATGATCTTATAGCTATGGAAATATTGTGGAATCCTTTAAGACCACAAGTTCCAATGGTACTATTGATATGTGTAAGAAGTCTTTCTTTCTCTCTTTCATAACTCCGTAACTTGTCAAACACCGTCATATAAAGTGAAACTGAGGAAGAAGTTCTTTTTCAATGCTAGGACAAAGTGTTCCTTTTTTAATGCTACAATGTAGGTGGGAGAGGGTTGTGAAACTTTAATTCTAGGAGCTTCTATTTCTTAGGAGGTGCTTCACCAAATGAAAATGATTGTGCAGTTACCTGTGTGTCCCTCTATATTGCCTTACTCTGTTCCCTTGCAGTCCAAGGAGCTTGATATTTAGTAATTTTGCAAATTTCCTGGTTCATTTCCCTACAACTGCAGGAATTTCATCACACTTAAACGTGACCACCGTGAGAAGTTGTTCCATGGTTAGTCCTGGACTTGTAGATTGCTCAGAAGGTGCAATCTCACACCAGGAAAAACATTCCAAGATGTATGCACTTATCCCTTGGTGTAGGCAATCTCATGCATTTTCTTCTCCATCTTTCTGAATGCATAATTCCAACTGTCTTTTGATGTTTAGTTATTACAATTATTTGGAATCAAACGGTTGTTAAAATTGGAGCATATTGTGTGTTGTCTCTTGACAGGAAAACCATTAAACCTATTGATGATGCCCCATACCTGAAGCAAATGCAATATTATTTTTTCATTTTAAAGATTGAGATATATGCTTGCTTTATAGGGTAGTTCAGGTCGTTTTAATTTACCAGTTGATTAGTTCCTAAATTATAAAGACGTGCACCGGGAAAAGTCATATACAGGTCAAATTAAGTGGGTAATTTCTTTGAATTTTGTTGGGATATATTTCATAAATTAATGGCATTTTTCTTCATTTTGTAGTTTTGGTGCAGCAAATACTTTTACTAAGAGTTGGTCGGCAAATTCGGGAGAGGGTATTCCCTGTAAGGACAGATTTATATTTCTTCATATATTTACTTTCTATATAGTTGGAATGAAGATATTTGTTACTTCCATTTTTTGGCGTTAGCAAAGGTAAAAAATCTGAGATCCGCTTCTATTCAACACTCACTCTTCTGTTTGTTGTACCAGGATATATCTTGTTAGGCTTTACTCCGTACATATTGTGTGGAAATGTCTTATTCAAAATTTTATTATCGAACTTTTTGAGTGGTAAACAAGAGATTTCCTGTAATAAATTCGGTGTTTTCTTTGGGTGCCTTATTCTTGGGGTGAAGGGTTGCAAAAGACAGATTTACCTCCTGAAGGCGGTTCACATAGTTAGCTAGCACATGGGAAAACTCTCTATACTCTTTTAGGAGAAAATAGAGGGCATTCGTGTTGGGGTCTGTTCTCATTGTTTAAAGTGGCTCATCTGTAGCTTATATTTTGAAGTTTCAGGTGAAGAGCATCAAGAAAGGTCAAGTGCAGGCAGTGACAATACTGGCAGTCCTGCTATCGCAGTTAAAATTCCCACTCAAGTCCAAAAATTTCGTTCGAGGGCTGAAGGTAGTATTCACATTTTTCCTTCAGTTGCTCATAGCGACCCCAGATTTTCCATATTAGAAAGACAAAGTCCTAAACTTCTGTAGTCAAAAGAATTTCCAAAGTCACTTTTTTTAATGCTCATGGTGATTTCTTCTTTGAGTAATTTTCTACAGTGTCTTTTTTCTTAACTTCTAATGCTAATGTTTACATGGTACTGCTTGTATGCTGTTGACCTCCAGATGTTCCACATCCACTTGCAACTAAGATGTATTATTCTCAAAGACAACATCGTCTCAAATCAGCTCTCAGCTATCTGTATCATGAGGGATCATGTAATGACAGTGGCAGCGAGTTTGCCTGTCCAAAAGTATTAAAAAATAATGTTATGCCAGCTGACATATTGTATCATAGCAATAACTCCCATATACAAATTGATTACCAGCAGGAGAAGGTTTGACCTCTTTCTTTTTACTTTCGGAAGAGGTAGTTATATTTGCTTCATCCTCGGGCCGTCCTGGCTAATTTCTATTTCAGATAATTACCATTCATCAAATTCATGCATCAAAATTTGTTGTAATTGGAAAAAGTGGCAAATTACTAAGATTACTTCCTTCCTATGTTTTATAGAGATCTTTTAGTCATGTCGGAGCTTTATATGCCAATAGAAATTAAAGGGAAATTCGAATAATTTTTATTTCCATTTTTTTCTTATTTTTTATTGGATTGAGATGACCTCACATGGTCACTAAGGCTTCATATAGCCAACACGAACTTATTTGGGATTGAGGCATAGAAGTAGTTATTACTAGAGTTTACTTCCTATAGAAAATCCTGTAACATTGATAGAATATGAATGAAAACACACTGCTTATCATGAGAAACTAGTGCCTATAATTGCATTTCATATTCTAGTGCTTCTTTTCTCCTTCAGTGTTAAAAAGTTGCTAAGTTCTTAAGCTAGTTAAAGCCCAAGTGGAGCTTCTCCTTGCTTAGTTGGTGCTTTAGTGCTTTTGCATGCTCCTAATTGCCAGTGGGTTGTGAGTTTATCAGGGCAGCATTAGACAAATATATATATGGCAATATGATGTATTAGTTTTTAACAAAGAGTTATGAATGAATTATTTAGTGACTAGGTATATGGAATTAGAATTTAGTGTAAAAAAGAAACTAGTCACTAAAAACATAAGCCGGTAATCTTTACATCTAGATGATAAATTTAAAATGTGTCGTGAACTTGATCTGCATGATTTCTATTTCATATATTTTACTTAGTTGTTGTTTTTACAATTAACTCAAAATAACAACAACATGCCTAGTGTAATCCCACAAGTGGGACAATTAACTCAAAAGTAATAATTACTTGACCAGCCTTTTGCAGAAATGTAGGGTAAGGATGCGTACAATAGGCCCTTGTGGTCCAGCCCTTCCCCGGACCCCGCGCATAGCGGGAGCTTAGTGCACCGGACCCCGGACCCCGCGCATAGCGGGAGCTTAGTGCACCGGACTGCCCTTTTTTTTCAAATAATTATTTACTTTTGTAGTTATTTTTTTCTTGCATTCTTATTTCCTTATTTTCTGTTCATCAGTGTTTTTCTTACTCAAACACAAGCAAACTTTAGTTCTTTTTTGTGCTTTTCGCCTTTAAGAACTGTGATCTCCATTTGAGATCGCAATGACAAATGAACTTATCTTCATTTAGCATGCAACCAATAGTTTTTCATTGCAAGTGCTCCTTCAATGAGCAAAGACTATGTCACCTCTTGATCTTTAGATGTCAGATTGTCTGCTAATTATTTCCTGGGGATGCAACAAGGAGGAAAACTGTAGAGTACTTAATCCACAAAAAAAGAGAGGAAAACTATGGAATCTCATTACCAAACTGGCTGTAAATATGTAGTTACCAAAAGCAAACGGGCCAGAAGGTAGTGTTGTCTTTTGCAGCGTGTTCTTGTCTTTTTCTCGTGGGTTTCCTGAAGTATAATAAATCCATCCTCAGTTCTTTCTTCATCAATTAGGGTGTGAACCCTTCATTGAGCCTGTTGAAAATGGTTACAGTTAAATCTTCTACTAATAGCTTTTCCGGGTTCTTTTAATTGCGGTGATGGTTGTTTTATCCTGATAACAAATTTTTGTCTTTGTCAATTCCAGGATGTAAAACATTTATACTGCTTCTGATCCAGTTGACCTGATCCTTGCTCTATCCCCTAGACCTAAAACCTTAATTCAATTCTATTTCCTAGTAGCTTGGCGTTTCAGGATGTTTGAGGTTGTTGTCGTTGCTCATCTTATGGGTGCGACGTCCTTTTTTCTTCCCTTTTCTGGTGTAGAATTTGTGGTTGAGTTGGGACTACACAGTTGCAGAGATTCTTCTTCCATAGCCGAGATAATTTGTGCTGAAATCAGATACTGATTAAATCACTTTGGTGAGGATATTCCCATACCCTTTGAAAATGTTGGTGTCAGTTACCTGGTTAGTACTTGAATGAGGCTTCCGTTCTTTTTCTTTTCAGTATGGTGAAGTTTGAAAGCTTAAATCACAAGAATGCTTTAGTGAATTTGAAACTTTCAAACGTAAATAAAGGACTAATACATTTTCTTGAAGGAATCAAATTTCTTTAAATCCTGTATGCACGTAAAGGATTTAAATAAACGTTTCAATTCCTTAACTATTTGGATTGAAAAGGATCAACATCTTTTCTTAACCTATCGGATTCTTTTTCTTTTTTCTTTTAGCTCTTCCATATTTAAAATCTTTAATTTTTTGGTTTTATGATCTTCCATGTGTAAAGTCTTCCTTTTTTCCGGTGTATATGTGGGTAAAACGCCTCAACCCTACATTTCTGGTGCTTGGCTGAATAATGACGGATATCTTTTTGAGATGTTACTGATCTTTGTATTCCTATAGCGGATTCATATAGCTCAGTAGTTTGGGATTATGGTGTAGTTGATTTGAATTGATTGATATTGGTATTTCTATCTGACCCAACTAGATGGTTATTGAAGCATAGTTGATTTATATTGATCTTGATCATTTTTCTGGCGGCAAATGCTAATGTTGGCTTGTGGGACAGGCACATGATCATGCCCTTCCGCTGGTCCAAAAGCCTAATGTACTTCAAATGGTTGATTCTGGAGGATATCCGCCACCTATGAACATCGCATCCCAGTTTCCTGTGATTAATGTACTAACAATCACCTCCATTGCCGTGACGAACAGCAACTATAATTCGAATTCTAATTCATTTGCAGGCCACTCAGGTATTGGTCTATCCAGGCCTGTTTGTACTCTCTTTGATGGATGCTATATTCATATCCAGGTCTGTTTATTCAATAATTAGGTTTCAAAGATAACCAAGATAATAGAGTTTCTATTCCATCCACGATATACCTCTTAAATTACGTGAAAAAGCGAAAAGTGGTGTTGCGGTTGAAGAGGAATATTGTTATGCAGTCGTAACTAGGTTGCTTGGTTAGATAACGAAGTTTGGCATTTATCTCTGAGATCTTAAAATTCTCTTGTATTCCTTCTGGAATTGTACTCTCTAGTATGGACACCATGCTATTTATTGCGGCTATCTGAAATGACTAGAGAGAAATGTATGGCCTCTATTTTGGGTTCACTAACAAATACCATGTTTTTGTAGGCAAGTAGCTACAACCTATGCAGCAGGCTGAGGGAAATTGCGCAGTTGTACAGAATTACTGAGGGAACTTTGTAAGGTAGGATACATCCACTGACTAACTGTGCTAAATGGTAGGACTATTCCATCCTAAGCTTCTCCACTAGATTCGAGAGTTGACTCCCTTATGGAAGACAGTACAGTAATTCTTCCTTTGATTTAGAATCTGGTACATGAAGGTTCCTTCCTTCTCTGACTCACAAAGCTAACTGCCAATTGTACATAATCTTCCATACACAACATCCTTGAGAATGCAGACCCTAACCGCTAATGATAATCACTTTTGTTAATGTCCATAGTCTTGGAAAATCCTGGGAAGTATCATGATATCTCTTATAATTGCCTTGATATTTCATTATTGTTTTGGCTTTATTTAGATGTTCTTCTATCTATGATAATTTGGAAAAAGAAAATACTAACTCACTGATAGGGACTTTTTGGTTGACACTATTGACAAGTTTGGTCTTTATGTTCCTAAGTAATCAATAAGTGGCAGCCTATGAGTGCACCAATTTGGAATCCAGCTGCTAGGAATACTCATATTTTGTATTACTGTTATCGGATGTTTGGTGGTAAGTGGCTTTGTGCTGCTAGTCAAAAACAAAAGTTTGTTCTAGTGGAAGATTGCATTATTTGCTCTGTTTATAAAGCAAACAGGAGTTTCAAATACTAGTTGTTATGATAATGAAAGATATAGATGGGTTCATGCCCCCGAAGGTCCATTTCCAGGAATTGCGTTTGTAGCGGTGGTGAAAAAGATGTGAAACAGAAAAACGTGTATTTAGAATAATGTCACTGGGTTTTGTACAAAATCTAGTCCTCTACACTCCTAAAAACAGATCATTTTTCTATTTGAAATTTGTGATCTCTAGAGTGGTGGCATCTTTTTTGACACGGTCAAATTAAGTGAGCTTTGATCAACACTTTATTATTATTATTATTATTATTATTATAAGGTGTACTACAATCTACAGGAATATCAATAATTAATTTTATAAAATGAATTAGTTAGTCCAAGTTGGCTCTGAAAATTGATTGAATTAAGTCTGATAATGTCGCAGAAAATTAAATTGGAGGGTGCACACATCAATATGTTTCAGATTCCTCAAGATAAAGACACTACGATCCTTTACTTGCTAAGGCCTAGGAGTAGATATTTGTATGGTCTCCTCTACACTACTGCCCATAGATATTTTAATTTTAAGTAGATAATATTGAAAGCGCAAAGATATTATGGTAATGGGGTAATCAATACCCATTTGACAATTTTTATATCTCACATGGAGGCATACCAAAAGTTAAATTATATACGCATGATGAGAATTGAGAACGACCAAACAAGTAGAGACCTTAGGATAAGTCAGAATCCGTAACTATATCTATCTGCAGTTTATTAGATCTAATTACAATATTTGTTTGATCATTATTACTAAATTTTATATACTTACTCTTTTCTTTATTTTTTGGTTTCTCATTTAGTGTCTGATACTCGTGTTCGGGCTGCAATTTGTGCTGTGTAAAGAGTAAAGCGCGCGTACATGTCATTCTTCACCTAGCCAACAAAAATCAACAGCCATTAATGCTGGTATGGCCCTTACAATTACCCCTAATTTCGTATCTGAAATGAACAGACAAAAGTTATAAATGGATAGTACAGTATGAGTATATAGCAAAACCACATATACACACAAACTCCTAGTGTCTATTACTCCATCCGTTTCAAATTAGACGAGGTAATTTATTTTTTAATTTGTTTCAAAATAAATGATACATTTCTAAATTTAAAAATAATTTAACTTTAAACTCTTCATTTTACCTATAATAAAAAGTTTTTATAACCACACAAATGTCATGGCCCCACAAAGCTTTTGCCCCTTAAACTTTTAAGATCACAAGTTACAAAAGTCGTCTTTTTTTTTTTTAAACTCCGAGTCGAACCAAACTATCTCATATAAATTGATTATTTAGTGGTTTGTCCAAATAAAAGTTTGGTAAAGGAATAAGGCAAAGATGGAGTAGGAATTGTTCGAGACACGTCGTGCCAACTATAAATTTGATGGGTTTGGCTAAAAAGAAAAATACTCCTATAAAATACTTCAACCTGAAAAAGAATGAAGTGCAGAATCTAATGCCAATGACATAGTTATGATATCATCATCCACTTGAAAAGTGAAAATTCCAGCAATCCCTTTTTGGAGAATCTCTTTTTAACTCACTTTACGTTTCTTGTTTTACTTTTTTGGAGATTGTAGAGGTGGAAAGATCCATCTCTTTTCTGATTAAAAAAGAAATGCTTTCCTTTATTCAGTTGAAGCGCACTTCACTTTCCTCACGTTTTTAATTCTTTTTAAATTTTTTTAACCTTGGAGTATCATAATAAGACAATGATAATCGATATTTAATTGTTGAAAGAGGTTCTGTTTTGTTTGCATATGTTCTCCTGAATTCAAAGACTTTAGACATCAAATTACCACTCTCAACATATTATAGTGAAGTTAAATATGTTTTCCTTTTAACTTTACATTCACCGGGTTAGGCCACTATCGTATGGTAATAATTTTTTTATTATATTTAAGATGAGATCCAACCAAGAGGTCGTGAGTTCGAGTCACTCCAAGAACAAGGTGGGGAGTTCTTGGAGGAAGGAAGCCGAGGGTCTATCGGAAACAGCCTCTTTATCCCAGGGTAGGAGTAAGGTCTGCGTACACACTATCCTCCTCAGACTCCACTAGTAAAATTATATTGGGTTGTTATTATCGTTGTTGTTGTATATTTAATGGCCAGGTACTTTCCCTTAAACAGTTAGTGCTAGGTTTCTTTTTTTCCTCTTAGTTTAACAATGGGAAACTACCTGTTATGTCTTATTTATAAGTAGTTCATTACTAAAATTTACAAATTCATAAAATATTACTAATATTAGCCAATTAGTTATTTATAGCAAAAAATATCAAATTTTTATTTTCTTTTGAGTGAGTGTTATTAGAATAGATTGGGTACATTTTAAGGAGCTTGAATCTCAGTTTTGGGATAATTTGGTAAAATTTTGAGGTGGTTTGAATTAAAAATTCAAAGTAAAAACCGAACATGAAAAAAAATGATATGTGTATTACACTGTGTATCACATATAAATCATATTTGTATGAATTGTGTATCACATGTATACCTGTGTGTTACATACATGTGTGATACATGTTTGATATATGTGTCGCATGAGCATTTGTTGAACTCGGTTTAATTACGAATTTTGATACAAATCCAGTCCAAATCACCTCCAATCTTCCTCAAATTTTGTATGTTGACTTATCTATATGTTTTCAATGAATTTCACTTATATCCATTGAAAAAATTTCTTTTTTGCTTAGATTTTTGGACTCCACTGAGTTTGTTATTGTTGTTGTTGTTGCTACCAGAGCTTATCTTATCTTGCAAGATCAATAGGACTGATGAGGTCAGATGAAGATCTCGGTCAATAATTGCAGTAATGGTATTATTACAGTTGTTTACCCAAAAAATCAGATATAGTTGAATTTATAAGTGGTTCTAAGGATATGCGATATAGCTTGACATAAATCGTACGTAGAAGTGGAAATATTTAGATCCTTCGCTACAGAAATGAGATATAAATTGTTGAACTAGAAGAGTGAGTATGCTGAGTAAAACAAGCTTAAGAGATTTATTCTTCAATAAATAGAAGTAGTCTTTTCTTATAATGTGTCAACCTGCTTGTGCTTACAAGGATTCCCCCTTTATAGTAGAG
This sequence comes from Nicotiana tomentosiformis, assembly GCF_000390325.3. Lineage (NCBI taxonomy): Eukaryota > Viridiplantae > Streptophyta > Magnoliopsida > Solanales > Solanaceae > Nicotiana > Nicotiana tomentosiformis. Next base: position 33,747,572 of record NC_090820.1, on the reverse strand, counting down.
GGATCTTGCTTTATTTATAATAAACAATATATAGTGAAAAACCCATGATGAATTATCTCTTCCTCGATTCCTGCCAAGATTCTCTCCCCTAGTGCGATTGCAACGGCTCTTGTCTACGAGCTCGATACTGGCTCGAGATCGGTATTGGGTCGAGCCCTCGGCCTTGAGTTCGAGTTCGATATTCAGGGTGAGTGTCAATCGGTCTGTGCACCTCCGACAACCTTCTTTTTGCCTTGCGGTTCGATTTGGTCATGGGCTTGATAATGATACCGAACTGATTCCTCGATCGGTCTTGGAGTTCGAGGCTTGTTTGTACTATCCTCGGAACTCTCTCGAGCTCTCACTTCGATCGCTTACCGTTTGAACTCGATCAAACGTACGGAGACCGAAATCTATTTCGACCGTATACAGATAGTCCCCTCGTTTCTCAGGAAGAATGTGGTGAGAAACAATATGATTTTCGACGACCCGATCGGATTGTAAGCTGACGTTTTTACTGGGCTCGATTGTGACGTATGTGATAGCTGTCTTGTCGATTTAGTCTTTCAAGGTATTTAATGCACGTCAGACGGTGGTCGGCCACCGCTGATACTGAACCGCCATGGCATAAACCTATAAATAGCCCTTCCATTTATCATTTACTACTTTTACATCTTCAGTCTCCCAAATTTTCTTACTATTTCTGCCTCTATTTTGCCGCTTGTAGAGCCACCTTCATCAGCGTTTGGCACCATCAACCTTTTATCTTTCTTTGCTTTTCTTTCTCTTACATCAATGGAAAAAACTTTAAAAACCGTACCTCAGAAGGAGAAAGCTTCCTCTTCACGGCTGTCCTGCGACAAGGCGTCGGTGGAGCCGCCTCCCCATGAGTATGTTCCTGGCCCGTGTACTCTGAAGATCGATTTTAAGGTTGAAAATCCTTCGTCGGTTCTGGGTCGATGTGAGCATGTGTCGATATATATGTGCTCGATAATAGAAGGCCATCTCGAGGTTGTGAGGAAAGACTGCAATTGGGGTCCCGAGGTTGTGTTGCAAATTTTCTCTCCCGAAGAGAGCGTCATCACTCATGTGGAGGGGTTTTTAAGTGTTTATACTTACCCCTTCACGTTGGGTCCCGTTGACCCAGTGATCGTTGATTTTTGCAAAAGATATCAGGTCACCCTCGGTCAAATTCATCCTTCTCTATGGCGCATAGTAACCTTACTTCGCTTCTTCCCCAACAAGGTCGGGGGATGGATTTCACCCTAAATCACCTCATACGATTGTATCGGCCTTAAATCTTTCGAGGACTAATCAGGCTTCATCGTCGGGCATCGAAATCTTTAATGTCGAGCATCGACGAAGACAAGGATCGGAGTTGGATGGGTCGTTATATTCGGGTGAGGACCCGTGACCTCATTCCGGAAGAGAAGATGTCGTTCCACGAGGAATGAAATTTCGACCGTAAGTGGTTTTCATAAGGCATTGCTTTTTTTGTGTATTTCTGATTCTATCTGATATCTTTCTCCGATATACAGCTGCCTCTTGGATGCCACAAGCGGTACCCGACCTCGAGGATTGGGTTTGGAAGTTAGCCTCAACTTTCTCTTATGCCGAACGCGCTTGGCGTGATTTGGCAAAAGGTAGATGGGAGGCCAAGAATCATGGTAAGGGTCACTTCTCGTGTTCTTCGAAATATTTTTTTTATGCTCCATTCGTTACCGATTTCCTTTCATGCAAGTGTAACCAAGGATGCTATTTTGAGGCCTTCGAGTGGTGAGGAAGGAACCAAGTCCCCGGTCCCGGAACCGAAATCGGGGAAAGATAAGAAGCGAAAAGTTGTCTCTCGGTCAGAGGACTCCAAGCCCAAAACTCGAAGGGTGAGGAGGAAGGCAATCGCTCTTTCGACGAACTCGGTCCAACAACTGAGAGAAGAAGAAGAAGAAGAAGAAGAAGATGATGTCTCGGCTTTCGTGATCCGATCTGCGAAAGCTATCGAGGTCGCCAGACCTCCTAAGCTGATGACGGCTATATCGGTCGGGGTTGGTTCCGATACCCCGAGTCTCGATCAGAGCGTCCCGAGTGATTCGCTTGGGACTATGATAGTGGGTCATTTGCCTTCTCTTCCGACCTTTTCTGAGAAGGCGTTAAAGGAATCTCGAGAATTGAAGACCCCCGATATGGGCGGAGACTCTAGTGTAGGGGACCCTTTTCGGGATTGCTTTACTGGAGTCGATGATGCCTCCGACATTAGTGACACTTCTTTTCTCCTAGAAGAGGCCCAACGTTTCATTTTTCGGGTAATGATTTTACTGTGCTTGGTTTCTTCGTTCTTTTCTAAACTTGACTTGTATTTTTTCCCTACTGTGTAGGCCATTAACAGGTTTCGAGTTGACCTCAGCTAGTGTGAGGTCGAGCTTTAAAAGGTCTCGGGGGAGAGAGATGCTTTGCAGCTTCTTTGCAGCCAAAAGGACGAGGCTATAAAGGACCTCCAAGCAGATTTGGCTAAGGCTCGTGAAGAAGAGGCCGAACTAGATAAGCAAGTGAACCTCGTTCTGTTAGAGTATGGGTTTGACCCAACTGTGGAAGCTAACCCTTCGTTATCTCAGCTGCAGCAAAAGGTTGAAAAGATCTGGTTGCTTCGGGAAGAAGTCTATCAAATCAAGGCCGAATGTGACCGGTGAAAGGAGACTATCGACCGCCTGGCTGCAGAAAAAGAAACCATCTTGGACAAATTATTATCGGTCGATGTTCAGCTTCGAAGCGTCAAGCAAAAGGGTTCGGCTCAGGCCAAGAGGATCGAGGAGCTTGAAACACGGCTTGCTGAGGCCAAGGCGGAGGTTGAGTCGTCGAAAGTCATGTCGGACAAGTCTATTACCGTGTATCGGGCCGATGCTAAGGCTGCTCAAATGGAGGTAAGAGAGGCAGCGGATACTGCCGACACTCGAGCACATTGGGTTGCCGAACTTGCTAAGTGTCAGTCTCTGAGGGAGACCCTCGAGGAGATACACGCTCGAGGTTTCGACCTTGCTGAAGAGATAAAAAGGGCTAAAGAACTCGAAGTTGAAGCTGAGGCCTTGGCTTCTGATGACGACGACGATGATGATGATGATGGTAGCAAGAGCGGGTCCGAAGATGGAGGGAGCCTGGTGGAGAAGAGACCGCTCTCGATGATAACCCAGAAGCTTAGCCCTTAGCTTCTTCTATGTTGTATTTATTTATGTAAACTGTCCTTGTATATCTATACAAATATCTTTTTCTTTTACTGACTTGCTTCGTGAAGATTTCATTCATGCCTTGCGGATGTTTTCATGAGAATTTAGGTGATTTCATCGAATTCAACCTTCGTAGCCTTTATGGCCGAGTGAGTGTTCGCTCGAGCTTGAAATAAAAGTAGCCCACAGGCTTAGTGGTCGAGTGGGCGCTTGCCCGAACTCAAAAAATAAAAGTAGCCCACAGGCGTAGTAGTCGAGCGAATGTTCGAACTCGAAGTAAGATAGCCCTTAGGTTTTGATAATTGAGTGAGTGATTGTTTCGTACTCGAACTCAAAGTATATTAGCCCATAGACTTTTATGATCGAGTGAGTGATTGCTTGGACTCGAAGTAAAATAACCCTTAGGTTTTAATAATTGAGTGAGTGATTGCTCGAACTCGAAGTAAGATAACCTTTAGGCTTTAATAATTGATTGAGTGATTGTTTCAAACGCGAACTCAGAATATCTTAGCCCGTAGGATTTTTATGACCGAGTGAGTGATTGCTCGAACTCGAAGTAAGATAGCCCTTAGGCTTTAATAATTGAGTGGGTGATTGTTTCGAACTCGAACTCAGGATATCTTAGCCCGTAGGCTTTTTATGACCGAGTGAGTGATTGTTCGAACTCGAAGTAAGATAGCCTTTAGGCTTTAATAATTGAGTGAGTGATTGTTTCGAACTCGAAGTCAGGATATCTTAGCCCGTAGGCTTTTTATGACCGAGTGAGTGATTGCTCGAACTCGAAGTAAGATAGCCCTTAAGCTTTAATAATTGAGTGAGCGATTGTTTCGAACTCGAACTCAGGATATCTTAGCCCGTAGGATTTTTATGATCGCTTGTGTCAAAGATCCATTTGATGGTGGTTGGCCTTTGAGCCTGTTTGAATCATGAAACAGGAAAATCTTTTCAAAGTGTGAGATATATGAAAAAGAAGTTCTCCTTTATAAGTCATTACACATGTGTTTGTATCTTGTGCCAGAGTTCGAGCAAAACTACATGGGCATGGTTCGTTTTGACTATTTGGCCCTTACACTTTTCTCTATCGAGACCCTGTTTGTCATGAATTTGATATGGAGCGGCTTTCTTGTGTCGAACTTGATTTATTCGCTTAGTAGCCCCCCAGTATTCGAGGTTGATTATGAAGGAGCCTCGGATACTATTGATTTGTCCCCACGTAGCACATAGTTGTTGTCTCATTAAAAATCTTGCCGGAAAAACCCATTTAGGAGAACTTAAAGGAAAAAGAGTATAACACTTGCTTTGAAACCAGAGGTCTTGATGTTTTTCGTCGAATTCCTGCAATGAGTTAGTGTCGAATATACATATATAGACGATAGAGGAGAAAATCATACCTTAACAATAATATCATTTGAGAAGCGATATGTTCCAATTGTTTGGTAATGGTTTTCCATCCATTGCTCCAAGTTTTTAAGACCCTTTCCCGACTATATCGAGGACTTGATAGGGTCCTTCCCAATTTGGGCCGAGCTTCCCTTCATTAGGATCTCGAGTGTTGACGGTGACCTTCCTGAGGACCAAGTCCCCGGCCTTGAAATGGCGGAGGTTGGTTCTTTTATTGTAGTACCTTTTAATTCGTTATTTTTGTGCAGCCATTCGAACCAGTGCCGCCTCTCATTTTTCATCTAATAATTCGAGGCTAGTATTCATTGCCTCGTAGTTCGATTCTTCCGATGTATGTCAGAACCTTGCGCTTGGTTCCCCGACTTCGACCGGAATTAGAGCTTCAGATCCATAAACTAGGAAAAATGGGGTTGCTCCTGTACTGGATTTAGATGTTGTCCGATATGCCCAAAGGACTTCGGGCAAAATTTCTCTCCACTTTCCTTTAGCTTCGTTCAATCTTTTCTTTATGTTTTGGATGATAATCTTGTTCGTTGATTCGACATATCCGTTCCCGCTAGGATGATATGTTGTATACAATATTCTTTTTATTTTATGGTCTTCGAGGAATTTCGTCACTTTACCGCCGATAAAGCGTCTACCATTGTCGCATGTTATTTCTGCTGGTATCCCAAATCGACACACGATGTGGTCCCAGATGAAATCTATAACCTCTTTTTCTCTCACTTTTTCGAACGCCTGTGCTTCAACCCATTTAGAGAAATAGTCAGTCATAAACAAAATGAATTTAGCTTTACCTGGGGCCGATGGTAGAGGGCCCACGATATCCATTCCCTATTTCATGAATGGCCATGGAGAAATGACCGAATGGAGCTGCTCTCCGGGTTGATGGATCATCGGTGCAAACCTTTGATATTTATCACATTTTCGAACGAAATCCTTAGAGTCCTTTTCCATGCTATCCCAGTAGTACCCTGCTCTGATGATTTTGCGAATTAATGGTTCGGTGTCAGAGTAGTTTCCACAAGTGCCTTCATGGACCTCTCGTAAAACATAATCGGTGTCTCCTGGTCCCAAACATATCGCCAGTGGTCCGTCGAACGTCCTTCTGTATAATGTTCCATCTTCAACCAGCATGAATCGAGCAGCCTTGGTTCGTAGAACCCTCGATTCTTTAGGGTTCGATGGGAGTTTTCCGTTCTTTAAATATTCAATATACTTATTCCTCCAATCCCAGGTTAAGCTCGTGGAATTTATTTCAGCATGTCCATCCTCGATTACAGATCTCGAGAGTTGAACGACAGTCCCCGAGTTGATCTTATCTTCCTCGACCGACGACCCCAAATTTGCGAGTGCATCGGCCTCACAGTTTCGTTCTCGAGGCACATGTTGTAGGGTCTATTCTTTGAAACGGTGCAGAGTTACTTGTAATTTGTCCAAATACCTTTGCATCCTATATTCTCGAACCTCGAAAGTTTTGTTTACTTGGTTCACCACTAGTAAAGAGTCACATTTGGTTTAAATGACTTCTGCTCCCAGGCTTTTAGCTAGCTCGAGACTTGCAATCATGGCCTCGTACTCAGCCTTATTGTTAGTTAATCTAGTGGTTTTGATGGATTTTCTAATAATGCCACTTGTGGGAGGTTTCAGTATGATGCCAATCCCGGACCCCTTCACATTTGAAGCACCATCTGTGTAGAGGGTCCAAACCCCGACGACGTACCCGATTTTAACAAGAGTTCCTTTTCAACTTCGGGTACGAGGGTTGGCGAGAAATCGGCCACGAAGTCCGCTAAAATTTGGGACTTGATGGTCGTACGGGATTGATATTCGATATCGTACCCACTGAGTTCGACGTCCCATTTGGCCAATCGACCCGATAGTTCGGGTTTGTGCAAAATATTGCGAAGTGGGTAAGTGGTCAAAACGCATATGGGGTGACATTGAAAGTATGTTCTTAACGTTCTAGAGGCGTTTATTAGTGCAAGTGCTAATTTCTCTAAGTGAGGGTATCTAGCCTCTGCTTCCCCCAAGGTCCGACTTACATAATAAACATGAAATTGTGTACCTTTCTCTTCTCGAATTAGGACACCACTTAGTGCGATTTCCGATACCGCCAAGTATAAGTACAACTTCTCATCTGTCCTCGGAGTGTGAAGTAGTGGTGGGCTCGATATGTACCGCTTCAATTGTTCTAGTGCCTGTTGGCATTCCGGGGTCCAAGCGAAATCGTTTTTCCTTTTGAGTAGAGAGAAGAATTTGTGGCTTCGATCTGATGACCTCGAAATGAATCGGCCTAAGGCAGCTATCTGCCTAATCAGCCTTTGCACTACTTTCACGCTATCCATGACGGTGATGTCTTCGATGGCCTTAATTTTGTCGGGGTTGATCTCAATTTCCCGATTCGATACCATGAAACCAAGGAACTTGCCTGATCCAACCCCGAAAGCACATTTCTCGGGGTTGAGCTTCATGTTGTATTTCCTTAAGATCTTGAACGTTTCCTGCAAATGAGTCAAATGGTCCTCTGCGCGCAGGGACTTAACTAGCATGTCATCAATGTAAACTTCCATCGACTTACCTATTTGTTCTTCGAATATTTTATTCACTAGGCGTTGGTAAGTAGCTCCTGCGTTTTTTAGCCCGAATGACATTACCTTATAGCAATAGGTTCCGTACTTGGTGATAAATGAAGTCTTTTCCTAGTCCTCCGTGTTCATTCAAATTTGATTTTACCCGGAGTAGGCGTCGAGAAAAGTAAGGATCTCGTAGTCGGCTTTGGCATCGATCATGCGATCGATGCTAGGCAGTGGAAAAGAATCTTTAGGGCATGCTTTGTTTAGATCCTTATATTCTACGCACATTCTAAGTTTGTTCCCCTTTTTAGGGACTACAACTACATTGGCTAACCACTCGAGATATTTTACTTCCCGAATTGACCCTATTTTGAGAAGTTTAGTTACCATATCCTTTACAAATGTGTGTTTTACCTCGGACTGAGGTCTTCTTTTTTGCTTCACCGGTTTGAACCTAGGGTCCAAGCTCAGCTGGTGCGTTGTTATCGACGGTGGGATCTGCCATGTCTAAATGGGACCAAGAAAAACAGTTTATGTTATCGATAAGAAATTGAATGAGTTTTTTCCTGAGTTCGGGGGTCAATCCCATTCCCAGGTATACCTTTCTCTCGGGCAGATATTCAATTAATATAACCTGCTCCAGTTGTTCGATCGTAGATTTGGTGGCATCAGAGTCGTCGGGGATGATGAAAGCTCGAGGTGTCAGAAACTCTTCCTCGTCATCCTCTATTTCCTGTTCCACCGGTTCGGTCGAGAGTGGTGGCTGTGATTGCTATTTGGTTTCTCGTCTATCTTTAGTGCTCGATCTTTCCTAGACTGATAGCGCTGGTATCGGTGTTACCTCATCGACCGCAAACATTTCCTTCACAACATGTTGCTCCCCATATATTATTTTCACGCCGTCCGACGTAGGAAATTTCATTACTTGGTGGAGGGTCGAAGGCACTGCCTTCATATTGTGGATCCAAGGTCTTCCGAGTAGGGCATTGTACCTCATATCCCCTTCGATTACGTGGGATTTGGTATTTTGGATGGTTCCAGCTACATTCACTGGTAGAGTAATCTCCCCTTTAGTCATTTCACTGGCCATATTGAAACCGTTTAAGACCCGAGTTGCGGGAACGACTTGATTCTGCAAACCGAGCTGCTCCACTATCCAAGATCGAATGATATTGGCAGAGCTACCTGGATCCACTAAAACACTCTTAACTTGAGCTTTATTTAATAAGACAGAAAATACCAGAGCGTCGTTATGAGGTTGAGAGATGCCCTCGGCTTCTTCAATTCCGAATGATAAAGTGCCCTCGGGTACATAACCTTGAGTTCATTTTTCCCCTGTGGCCGGTATCTTGCCGTACTTGAGCATGGGTCCCTGTGGAGTATCGACCCCACCGAAAATCATATGAATGATATTCACAGGTTCCTCTTGTTTATCCTTTTTGCTGGCGTCCCTTTCTCTGAAGTGATTCTTGGCTCGGTCACTGAGGAACTCTCGAAGGTGGCCCTCATCGAATAGGCGGGCTACCTCTTTTCTTAATTGTCTGCAATCCTCGGTCCTGTGGCCATGCGTGCCATGATACTTGCACATCGAATTCGAGTTTCTTTGGGAAGGGTCGGTTTGTATGGGTCTGGGCCACCTAGTATCTTTCATTCTTCTGATCGCCGATACAATGCCCGATGCGTCGACGCTGAAATTGTACTCCGATAGTCGAGGTGCCTCTATAGGATCGCCATATTTATCGAAGCCACTCTTGCTCATAAGCCCCCGAGAATTTTGTCCTCGATCACTCCTTCGATTATTCCGAGCGAAATTGCGCGCTGAGCTGTTGTTCATTCGATCTGCGACGTACGGTTGATATCGGTCTCTGTTCGACCTTCATTCTTTGTCGATATCCCTCTGGTTTTTAATAGCTGCCCTGTTCTGGTGCATGGATCCGGAAGGAGCTCCCAGCTGGTCGTCTTCGGCCCTGGTTTTTGACTGATATCGATTGTGTACATCCGCCCAAGTTATTGTTGGATACTCGATCAAATTTTGCTTCAGCCGACGTGATCCTATTGAACTTTGCTCGTTCAACCCTTGGGTGAAAGCTTGGACGGCCCAGTCATCTGTGACCGGTGGAAATTCCATGCGTTCCATTTGAAATCGGGACACGAACTCCCTCAATATTTCATTACCGCTTTGCTTTACTTTGAAGAGGTTCGATTTCTTTGTTGCAACCTTTATGGCACCAGTATGTGCCTTTACAAACGAATTCGCTAACATGGTAAAAGAATCAATAGAATTTGGGGGAAAATCATGATACCAAATCATTGATCCCTTCGAGAGGGTCTCTCCAAATTTTTTCAATAACACGGATTCGATATCGTCGTCTTCCAAATCGTTACCCTTGATGGCACACGTGTAAGAGGTGACGTGTTCGTTGGGATCGGTCGTACCATTATATTTGGGAATTTCTAGCATACGGAATTTTTTGGGGATTGGTTTTGGGGCTGCACTCGAGGGAAAAGGCTTTTGGATGAATTTCTTCGAATCCAGCCCTTTTATCATTCGTGGAGCTCCCGGGATCTGATCGACCCTGGAATTATATGTTTCTACTTTTTTATCGTTAGCTTCGACTCGTTTTGTGAGTTCCTCGAGCAATTTAGTAATTTCGGAAGTAGTCCCCGCTTCTTGCTCATTTGACTTCACTATGGCTGGCTCCGTTCTGTGGGTAATTTCCCGAAGCGGATCGGGTTCCGGCCTGCTTTGTACCTGAGTTTGGCTTTGCAACTGAGCTATCACTATTTGCTGGGCTTGTAACATCTCGAAGATCATCCATAAGCTGACTCCGATCTCCTCCACGGTATGGGCGTCTCGAGTTATGGATCGAGTACCGCCCTGAATGCTTTTTTACGGTTCAAAACATTGGTTCACCTCAAGAGCCACTTGTGAAATGACATCTAGTGGTACTTCGACTCGGATTTCAGGTACTTCGATTTGAGCTTCACTGACATCGTTAAGTGGCCTTCCGGCCCTGGGTATCAAGTTGTTGGTTTCATCCTGAAGGCCGACTTTGTGGTCGATAGGTAAAGCCATGAATCGAGGGTTTGCCATTGCTGATCCAGAGTTGTAAACTGGTGCGTATTGCGAATTTGTATCAAACAACCACTGTTATCCTTAGCCCCACGGTGGGCGCCAAACTGTTTACCCGAAAAATCGGATATAGTTGAATTTATAAGTGGTTCTAAGGATATGTGATATAGCTTGACATAAATCGTACGTAGAAGTGAAAATGTTTAGATTCTTCGCTAGAGAAATGTGATATAAATTGTTGAACGGGAAAAGTGAGTATGCTGAGTAAAACAAGCTTAAGAGATTTATTCTTCAATAAATAGAAGTAGTTTTTTCTTACAATGTGTCAACCTGCTTGTGCTTACAAGGATTCCCCATGATGAATTGTCTCTTTCTCGATTCCTGCCAAGATTCTCTCCTCTAGTGCGGCTGCAACGACTCCTGTCTGCGAGCTCGATACTGGCTCGAGCTCGGTATTGGGTCGAGCCCTCGGCCTTGAGTTCGAGTTCGACATTCGAGGTGAGTGTCAATCGGTCTGTGCATCTCCGCCAACCTTCTTTTTGCCTTGCGGTTCGATTTGGTCATGGGCTTGATAATGATACCGAGCCGATTCCTCGATCGGTCTTGGAGCTCGAGGCTTGTTTGTACTATCCTCGGAACTTGTCTCGAGCTCTCACTTCGATCGCTTACCATTTGAACTCGATCAAACGTACGGAGGCCGAAATCTATTTGGACCGTATACAACAGCTATCATATTAGTCGTCGCACCAGAAGTATCAGAAGGACCGTCGTTATTGGAGTACAGAAGGTGGGGGAAGAAGCTATGATGGTAAAAGGGTTGGTTCGCATCGTATGGAACTCCACAAGGGATTGCGGAAACATGGGGAATTGGCCCGAAATTGATACATAAATAGTTATTTTTGGTAAGTTTATGACTAATGGCTAGAGGTTGGTAAGTTTAAAACTTATTTGGGACATTTCTTTAAGTTTCCTTTAACAATCTGGCCGATCGAAAACTAAAGGATTCACGAGAAAACTCTTATTAATTTGTGTTACTAGTCAGGTTATTGTGCGTTCCCTTAAGTCGGCTTCTTGGTTTGAGAGGTTTCTATTTTCGTTCTAGTTCGTAGAGTATTAACTTATATTGAATGATTTGTACAATCTTAGTATGTATTATCTAAGAATTACATTATATAGTTGTATTTATTCATATTCTAATGTAACTGTCATTATGTAAGTTTTTCGAGGAACAACCTTACCAACAATTAATAATAAACATAATAAGATGTTTTATTGCAGGTTTCAATGTAATCCTGTGAAGTTTCAAAATTGCATGAAAATGCTAGTTATTCTAAATTTATGATTACTTAACAGTATATTTTAAAAGTCGACCATGATGTGTAATTTATATGTCGTACTTGAATTCTTTTATTCTTTATCTTTTCCCCTCTCTTCTTTACCTTTTTTTTTTTGTTGGAATAGTTATAATAAGAGAGCGAGAAATTAGAAATAACGCATTTCGTTTGTTAATTAGCAGCTTATTGTTGGTAATGTCAACCAAGTTTTGTTCGAAACCTATCATCAAATTTGGTAGGCCTACTAAAGGTTTCTTCCAACTCCACATTTTTAAGAACAACTCAATATATAATAGAAACGTAATCCAAAAGAAATTTTTTGAAGAAGCTAAGGTCGGTGATTCAAATATTTTCTTCAACGAAGACATAGAGATATAGAGAGAAAAAAAAATGAAAGACACTATGAACAAATGGTATATATGAGATTTCACATATATAACAATTAATTTTAACACTTCTGAAATGCTAAACACTTTTATCTTGGCATCAGTTGAAGGATTAGTTAATATTCCGTAAGAGAGATTATTGTCTTATTGATCTTGCAATTTACAGGCATCTTATATTAAAAGTACATACTCATATAGTATAAGAATATACACATAATTTAAAGTTATTATCGGAATAGTGTTTTTGATTTTTATACACTTGTTTACTCAATAAAAACACAGACTAGTTGACTAACAAATATATCTCTTTGGAAATAAACTACTATTACAAGAAACCTAGTTAGCTAAGCTATAACGAAATTTAGCTAAAACTTGATTGAAGAATATAAGGAATTATTCGTTAACACATATTAGTTACTTATGAAGTTTAATTTTTTATTTATTTTGTCTGCATCTATGCTACGAGGAAATAATTAATTTAGTAATATAATGATGAAAATCTTGAATCCAACTTTGTAACGAATGAAAGAAGTAAATTACAAATATCTTTTGGGACAGCTGAAACTTCCTACATAACTTCCTTTTGTTTGTTATTGACATACTAAATCTAGAGAAGAACAAAGTACAAGAAAGCGAAGCTGCAAATAAATGCCGTTTAGCTTTACTATATATATTGTATTTTTTAATATAAGTAGAAATTCTAGTTCGTGCGTCTTTTAGGGTTGGAAAGAGAAGATAAATGGGCCAACCATTCTACAATATACAGCCCATTGGACCAAAAGGCATCTTCCTCCCTGCGTTGTGAATTGATGGGCCCATTCTTAGTAAGTGCTGTGGGCCCATTCCATCATCCTCAACCAACTACCCGGTTTTTATCTTTACTAGTCTTAGTGTACGCGCGTGACACGTGTACCCAATGAGAAAAAACTTACTAAAATAGCATAATTAATTATTCGAAAGATGTATTTCTGTTTATTTTCAATGTTTCAATTCGGTTCTAGAGCCAAAGAATTTGATAGCTTGCAGTCTAGTATAATGAGAAAAATGATCGTCGCGTAAATCTCTATAATAAGTAAAAAGAATTCTTTCATGTAAATGATTTTTTTTTTGGTTTTTTTTAGTTCGGTCACAATAAGGTTATTTCGTTTGTCGTTAAACATAATATTTCTTTTGTCAATTGGAATTGAGATCATTTTGGCGCAAGTAATCATGTAGCCATGTTTTTTGGTGATTTGTGTCATATCATATTCTAACTTCTAACAAAATTGCATGCAGTAAAAAAATAATTGGATTATTCATTGTACGATTATGCATTCTTTGAATATTCTTGCTTCATTGTTAGCAAATAAGTATACTTTTATAATTTTTTAAATTTTTTAGCACACACACTGAATATTGGAGCTTTATGTATTGTTACTTCGTGTCTAATTTTTGGATCATGCTCCTAAAAGAATCATAAATGATATTTAAATAATAATAATAATAATAATAATAATAATAATAATAATAATAATAATAATAATAATAATAATAATATTTAAACAAGTACACTTTTGTAGTATTACTTCGCGGATGATGGCAAGGTTTTGTGGCTTTAGGTTTTTTGTGGCTTTTTAGCTTCATGTAAGATTTGAAGCTTAAAAGGATTTGTTATATTGTCTAACGAAGAGAGAAAATCTAAGTTGAGGAATTTATTATACATTGTTGTCTTAAATATTAGGCTAAGTATTAACTGAAGTTAATTTGAAAATTCTAAACCATTGTGAAATCTATTTTTAAAGGGTAAAAAATGCGAATGACATTTTGCTAAGGGCATTCGTACTTTTAATATAGTATAGATAAATTATATTTCTAAAATAATTTTTTTGTTTATTTTTACTTGTCCATGTTTCACTTGACACATCCCTTAAGAAGCAATTAATAAAATAATAATTTGACTATACTACTCCTAATTTTAGCATGTTGGGATTTGGGGAATGACCTGGAAATGGTTAGCAGTACTTAATAATAGAAGTAAAATATATATAAAATGATAAATTATCTCTTGAATATATAAATTGGACAACTAAAGTAGACATTTTATTTTGTACAGTAAACAAGTAAAAATGGACTAAGGAATTAATTTTGTAAATTATCATTAAGATCTGAAAGTGTGACATATTTATGTAAAGCAATTGAGTGCTATGCCTTCAAAATCTATAGAGAGTTTTGTGTTACTCCTTTGACAAATGAGGAGGAACAATATTCGTGAATTGGTAAATACGAAAATCAATTTTTTAAATAGAAAATTTAATGTGAAGTGTGGAATAAAACATGTAAGATTATTGCTAATTTCTATGGATTTAAGATTATTCAAAACGAGTAGCTCAACGACCTCATTCACAGTTTAGAAATTATAAGCAGTTTGGTCTTTAAAGGTGGACAAAAACAGCTAATACTTTGGTCTTTCAGGTTGGATTGTTGACTATTTTAAGGTATTTGAATTCTCACCAAATATTTTTATTATTTATCCATATATATTTGATCATGTTGTTTATCTTTGTCGGATCAAATGTTCACATAGCTATGGGCCTCATTGTACCATATGAATTTTATTTTATTTACTAAATCCAATTGATCAAGCAGAGATTCTTATCGAGTTTTTATTTTCTTTTCTAATTTTTATTTGCAAAAATACGTTACTCCAGTATATTCTTACCTCTATCAAATACTCGTTCTTATGTTATATTCTCCCCAAAAATGGAAAAAGATATAGTATGGTATTTTCTATATATAGATATTTGTGACGTGGAAGCAAAATTGTTCACTGATTATATTTAGGGAGTAACTAGATAAAGAGAGGAAATAGCAAGCTTTTTGTAGATATATAAACTAATGGAAGTCCATCTCGCAATTAAAGTTAACATCACATCATCGATGTTATTTGAAAAAAGATTTTTTTAGGATAATTCAATATTAAATAGTAGAAAATTGCTTCCTCCCATACCATGATGTCAATTTTGCGAGCTGAATTTGAATGAAATCCCTAACAATTCTTAATCATAAAATTATATGACAAAGTGCCGTGACATTATTTATAATATAATTTTTTTAATTGTTTAAAAGATAAGACGTTATAGTTGATTTTTATCTCATAGTAAATTAAACACTATTGCATTGCTTATATCTATAAAAAAAAATATTGGATATTTTATTTTTATGAGTTTTTTTATTTCTTTTATATTTTTCTTAAACTTTTAATGTATTTTATATATTATTTGTGGGTATTATGCTATTTTATTAATTTATTAATTAAAAATTTAAAGATCCATGAAGCTTACGCCCAATGTGTCGGGGCATACGGCTTCGCTCCATATTAAGTAAAATATCATGTCTTACGTTCTCGCCTTGTAAAATACTGATCTTGATTATTATTGTTTAATGAAGTCTTCCTATTTCCTCATTAATTAGGTAAAGAAGAAGATAATTTTTTAACTAATTTATTACATTTATGGATTTTATCAAACACTATTTGAGAGCTTAGAGTAGGAAATGAAAAATCTGTGAGAATGGAATGTACCCCTCAGATGCTCTTAAAAATGAGGGAAGAAAAGTAGAGGTTAAAAGAAGAGAAAATGAATAATGTAATTTTATTTTGATTGTATTATCTATAAATGTACATAAAATATACTACTAAGGCCTAAGTGATACTCATTAATGTCAGAGCAGCACATGAAATGAAAAGACAGATAATTTTGTAAGCTTCTTAAATAAATAAATAAATAAATAAAAGAATAATGTAAATTTTCTAAGTATGAGACCTTTAAGGTTGAGTAATGAAGGAGAAAAGAGATTACTATCATGTCACTAAAAAATAAAAATATAAAAATTAACGAATCTAACTTTCTATATGAATTTAGACATTGATTTCTTAGTGTTTGAATTAAAATAAAATTTCATTCTTAAAGCTATATAGAAAATAGAACAAATCGCAGTATGATTTTCGGATGCAATTGAAAAAAGTATTGAAAGTAAAAGGGCAAGAAACGTTTTAGTGAGAATTGAACCTGAATATTTAACTATTAAGAAACAAAAAATATAATTTAAAATACTAAATAAGGTAACGTGTTATTTTCAATGAACCAACTCCTGTTTAATAAAAAGAAGTTGGTACGATTTTAGTCTAAGAGTATTTATACGCCATTATTATCCAGTTCAAACCAATTACATATCCATATTATTTATGAGTCCTTATCATACAAAGACTTTTGTTATAGTTGTGGTTTTAATAATTATAGTTATCTAAAATATTATCTTTCATAATAAATGAATTTTATTTGAACCAACTCCTAATATCTTTAGATTACCACATGAAAAATGTGAACTCGTGTAATTAACAATTACTAGAAAATTTCCATGTAGTTTACATCTTATCACCAACTTTTAAATAGTAACTAATCGCACATACTTCATTTTTAAAATTTAAGTTAATTATATATTAAAAAAATAGAAACTGAAGAATGGAGTAATTTTCAAAAATATATTTGTTTATATATTTTGTAAGTTTTTTAAAAAGTTTCAAAAATAAATTTTCAAAACTTTTTCCCCTCTTACATAACTGCAGCATTTCAAGTAAATTTATATCCAAACATAATTTCAAAATTTTCAACTTAACTTCAAATAAATTTTGTTTTTTCAAAAATTATAGTAAGTAATTTTTAATTTCAAACGCCTACTAAATACTCAATACTCAGGAAAAAAAAAGGAAAGTGTGGGACCATTCACCCAATGATTCACTTATCTATCCACTATCACTCTCTCGACAACATCCCCTACTTAGCAGTATTTATCGTACTTTTTTCCAGAAAACAATAAAAATACAGTAGTTTCCATATTTTCTTCTTTACAGTTTACACACATCTACTTCCTCATTTCTTCCTCCTCCACCTCTTTTTCTTACTACAAACCTAATCTTAAACACATATATATACTCCACTATTATTCATTTTCACCTTCCAAATTACCTTCTTTGATTTCTATTTATTCCTATCACTTCAAGATTCAGCAATTCCTCATTTTTTTCAGTTTCATTCAAAACCCATCTGGTTTCTTGGTTTTTTTGGGTTCAATTTTGTGTGTTAATGCATATATCAGTTTTTTTTTTTTTGAAGATGGGTCTTGAGCTTAGACATAGATGAGTGCTAAAGATTATATCTTTTTGGTGTTTGGTGATTAAAGTTTTATCTTTTTGGTGTTTGGTGAATCTTGGGTTTCAGATCTAGATTTAAGTTGCATTCTGAATTGTAGATTTTGAATTTTCCGTCTTAAATTTACGAAATTTCGTTTGATGGGTCTGTTTTTCTTGAGCTTGTGAGGCTTGTTTGAGAATTTATTTTCATTTTTTGTTTATATTTTGGGGTTGGAATGAAGTGGGGTTATGGGTCTAAATCAAGATCTCGCCACAGCTCAGTGGTAGCTGTGGCAGAGGAAACAGAAGGGATTGAGATTGATGAAGAGTTTATAGAAAGCTATTGGGCTAATTTGCCTTCAGAGCTATTAAGAGAAGTTCTAATGAGAATTGAGGATACAGAATCTAAGTGGCCTCTGAGAAAAAATGTTGTGGCTTGTGCTGGAGTTTGTAGGAGCTGGAGAGAGATTGTGAAGGAGTTGGTTAAGACCCCTGAAGTTTCTGGCAAATTAACCTTCCCAATTTCAGTTAAGCAGGTAAAAGAAACTCACTCTTTAATTGATCAAGGATGTGTTAATTATGTTTATTTTCTTTGTGGTTTGCATTAGATTTGAGGTGGTCATATTTTAGGAGTAATTTGTTGCTTATTGTGTTGATTTGATTTGGAGTTTTCTTGTTTCTTTTAGTGGTTTTACCCTTTAAAACAAATACAGCTTCATTTCTTCAAGGCTTAGATTTGTTATTTGTTCTATAGCTTAATTTGAAGGACATATATTGAAATTCAAGATTAGCTTGGCTTGAACTGAGCTTGCTTGCCGATTTGGAAGCTGATGAAATGATATATGTTAGGCACTAGCCAACTCTTTGGTTCATTTTCTTGTATCTGTTCTAGCTTGTCGACAATTATATGCTTAATCACCTTTTTCTTCTTTCTAAACAACTTCTTCCAAGTTTTATTGTTATGCAAAAATGATGATTTTCATATCCGCATACCGGATAAAATTATTGTGAAAACAAGATTTTGAAAACAAGGATGGTTAGTCATCCCTCTCACGAGTGAAAACAAGATTTTGAAAACAAGGATGGTTAGTCATCCCTCTCACGAGTGAAAACAAGAATGAAGTATAATGAAATTGTAAAGGTCCGAATAAGAAGTTACATATATCAATTATGAAGTTTGTTATTACTTTTATCTTTGTTTCATCTATTTTAAAAGTATTTCCCTATATTTTGCAGCCTGGTCCACGAGAGACACTCCTTCAGTGCTTTATAAAGCGAAACCAGGCAACACAGACATATCATCTTTACCTCAGTTTGACTCAAGGTGAGCATTCACTGTTTCAGAATGGGAAAATGACACTATATAGCCGCTCTCAAAATAATAACCAATTTTATATACTATTTCGGCTACCGAATGTAACTAGTTTCTGGCGCGGGCTTAAAGTGATAATACCCCTTCCAGAATCCGGGCCTTCAATTTATGGAAGTTCATCTTTTCGAGCAAGTTGGTTGTGTAGGGAAGCATGATTTATGTTCAGCTAGAAATGTATCCTCAAGTTTGGAATCATCTGACATTTTTCTTCCATCTGTTTATTGTGGCAGCATTGGCTGATGATGGCAAGTTTCTTCTTGCTGCTCGGAAATACAGGAGGCCGACCTGCACTGACTACATTATATCACTGGATGCGGATGAAATGTCAAAGGGAGGTGGAACTTGTATCGGGAAACTAAGGTTTGGCTTGCTTTTTGTGTTGATGGGGTGAGTGGTAATGCTTAGATGGTGTTTAACGAGTCATTTTCTTTTTGGCTAGATCAAATTTCCTTGGAACCAAGTTCACTGTGTATGATGCTATTCTACCTTATGCTGGAGCGAAAATGGTGAAGAGCCGTTCCACTAGGCTTGTGGGGTCAAAACAAATGAATCCTAGAGTTGCTTCTGGAAACTATGAAGTTGCTCATATTTCGTACGAGTTGAATGTACTTGGAGCCAGGTGAGGCTTTGCTTTTCTTACAAAAGTTTGGAAGAGACTTCTAATCAAATTAATTGCTCTTCTTCGCACTATGGACTAAATTTTGCTAGATGTATGAAACTATCCTCTTAAGGCTAGGTTTTTGCTCTTTTCGGGGGTCTTGTAACTTTCTGTAATCTCTTAGCACAATCTTTATGATAAGGGTTACTTTATCTTATATATAAAATATGTTTCGTTCTCAAAAAAAAAAGGTATGAAACTATCCTCTGCTAGGAATATTAGTATTATTATTATTAATGGTAATAATACATTGGTTAGTATTAGACAGTGGATAATGATAGGTCAATCGTCTTATGTAACTAGCAGGGGGCCGAGAAGAATGCATTGTGTAATGGATGCTATCCCCACTTCTTCCATTAAACCTGGAGGTGTAGCTCCAACACAGGTTGATTTTCCAATGGGCAATAGTGATTCCTCACTTCCACTTCGGTTTCTTCGATCCAAATCAAATCGCATGGAGAAGTCCTTATCTGGACCTTTAGAAACTCAGAGAGAAGGTTCACTTGTTCTGAAAAATAAGGCTCCCAGATGGCATGAGCAGCTCCAGTGCTGGTGTTTGAACTTTCATGGTCGCGTAACTGTTGCCTCGGTCAAGAACTTTCAGTTGGTGGCTTCTCCAGAGAATGGTGTGGCTGGACCAGAACACGAGAAGGTTATTCTGCAGTTTGGCAAAGTAGGGAAGGACGTGTTTACAATGGATTACCGCTACCCACTATCAGCATTCCAGGCATTTGCTATATGCCTTAGCAGCTTTGACACTAAAATTGCTTGTGAATGACTTGTCTTGGAGGTTTGGCTCTAACTCTTTCCTTGCAAGAGTTCAAATTTTCAAACATCTCATTTACTGGGTAGTCTTTGGCAATTATCAATATAACAAGGTCTTGTTTTCATGTTCAATAAAGTCGAGGAGGAAACTTATATAAGTTTATTGTGCTAACTTTGTCACTTGCATCAATTATGAAGCTTCGAAAAAGAAGTTCATAGTAATTATGGCTTAACTTTCTCTTTTAAGCTTGCGATTAACTTTTACGTGAAACCAAAGATTAGATCATATAAAAAGTTTTCACATGGACACACCGGCGTATAAAAATTCAAGTATCTTGGCATGTCACACATAAGGGCGTATAAAAATTCAAGTGTCTTAACATGTACTCACATAACATTGCATTAGCCATACTAGTACAGAGTTGTTATTAACTTCAATATGTTCGTCTGGCTTCTAAAATGCGACTTTGCATTTGTTTGTGCTTTAACAGAGGGGCCTCTACTGCTTGGAACTGCAATTATTTCAGTGGGCAATTGATGGAATGGGAAGCACAGGAATGGTGTATAATACAAATAAGATGCTAAAGCTGATTATGATTTTTCACACTGTAACTTCTCGGATGTTAGCACAAAAGACGGACAGAAACTAAAGAACCAAAGAATATTGCAGCTACAGAGTAGAAAAAAGCATGTTACTCTAAACATCTTCTGTACATTTCGTTTGTTTTGTGTACATAATTTTCTTTGAGAAATCTTCAATATTGTTGTTGCCATTTGAACTTCACTCCTTCCTTACCTCTCTTTCTATATCTTTTAGACTATCTTTCAGTGTTTACCATAATTCGACGGTAAGTAATTTGCTGCCTGGAACTGAAAACATCAACGTTTCATTAGTCTATTAAGTTTCAAAGGACTTTCTTCATATAATCAAGATTTTGTGTCTTGTCGATATTTAAAGGCAGCCCGGTGCATGGAGCATCCTGGGGAAGGGTTCCCAAAAGGTATGATATATGCGGCCTAACCTGATGCAAGTATTGGAGGTTGATTCGACGGCTCGCTCTATAAAGTCCGAAAATGTATTTGTTACCAGACTATAATTTTGAGAGTGCTGAACAAGATTTTGATATACTGGAGTATGTGGACTCAACTCTATGCATTTCTGAAATTGAAAATTGACAGAATCTAATTCCTTTTTGGATAAAACCTGGGAATCAATTGGTGGGATAATAATATTCTCTAGTAGCGCACTTGCTTTAAAATGTCTGACCAAATGTTTTCTGTATAACGTCTCTATTACCTAAATTCTCTTTTTCTTATCGAATTTGAACTTACGTATTCGTGCTACTCACAAACCGACACGAAGAAATCTCTTATACAAATGAATGTGAATCTATTCGATATACCTTCAATTGTATGTACAAGTTGAAAGAGTACAGTTCCATAAATGTCTAATAAAATCTAGAGAATTTCAACTAAGAAAAGTTCAGAGATTTTACTTTTCTTTCCTTGTTAAGTTTAACTTTAACTCACACAAGATCAGCGTAGAGAACAACACCTGATCTAACCCAGCACAAGATCAGATTAGATAAGCTCACAGAATATGTGCGTGGTTTCTGATCCTTTGTTTCCCATCATGCCGAGTCAATAATTGAGATTCTAATTAGAATATCAAGGTGAAATTTCATCTTTTTAATGATTTTTTTCGTGCAGTTCCACGTGCTTATATGGGTTATAACGAAAGGCCATGCCAATCTACATTTTTGTCTTCTTGTTTTATGTGTTTGGATTAAAACTGTTCAAAAATATTATTTAATATGGTGTGATATTATTTGTTTTGAGCGAAGTCTGCATGATTTTTCTAAAAAAGTCTCAAATCATTGAGAGTATTCAACTCCTTATAAGACTTTGTTCACGCACACCCCAATAGTACGAGTCAATGTCAAATATAAAAGTCGTTCGGTACAAGTAATTTTGTTAAGATTTGAACAGGTCAACATGTTTTTGGTCAAATTTGTATGTCTATTTAGTGGCGTTTGGACATAAGAATTGTAAAATTTTAAAATAGGGGAAAAAGTTTTTGCAAGTGAAAATGGTATTTGAAATTTAGAATTGTGTTTGGACATGAATATAATTTTGGGTTGTTTTTGAAGTTTTGTGAGTAAAAATTTTGAAAAATAACTTTTTGGAGTTTTTCAAATTTTTGAAAATTTCCAAAATGCATCTTCAAGTGAAAATTAGAATTTTTACGAATAAACGCTCATTTCGAAAAAAAGTAAAAATTTTTTGAAAAAAGAAAAAAATTTCTTATGTCCAAACGAGCTCTTAGTCTATTTCTGTATGGAGAATAATTTTTTAAACGGAAAGGGCCAAAATCACCCCTAAAGTATTGGAATTGGTACAAAAAAACTCTCCGTCCACCTATTTAAATAAAAATGTCCTTTCCGTTATTTTTTTGGCTCAACATTACCCTTATTATTAATAAAAAAATTCTTGAAAAAAAAAGAAAATTTAATTAATTCCACGTGTCACTGTCCCATTGGCCTAATGTAAATCCTAAGTCAAATTATAATTAAACTCACCCGTAACCCGCCCGGATATTGATCTGACAAAATTTTAAAATATAACTCTCTCTCTAACCTCTGTCTCTTCACCATTGAGCATTTTTGTACGAGTGTATGTTTACAATTATTCATGAGACAAATTCAAAATTGAGTTCTTTATTAGAATAATTTTTATGGAAGACGGAAGGAAGTGTCATATTCTTCTTTATGCAAACATTTTAGATTCTTTTTGTTTATTTAATAGGTATTCTTCATTATATTTTTTATTTGAAAATTCTAGTGGGTTTCTTTATTATTTTTTGTCATTCCTCTGCGAAAATTTGAGCATTTTTTTCAATCTTTTTTACTGTTTATGTAACGTGTATTTCTATATTTAATTTATTTCGCTATTTGCTCTATTAATTTGTAAGCTTTTCTGTTCTTTGTAACGAGTATTGTGCAATTATCACATTTCATACACACTGGGTTCATATGATGTATTAATAATAGTTGGCAATTATTTAGATATTTTCTTCACTAGTATTTGTTTTCTTCTTGTGAAATCATTTTTGTTATCATGAATTCAATTTTTTTGATTAGATTACTATGCTAAATCTAGTAAAAAAAAGAATTTCTATCCATAATTTGCTAGTGAGATGGGTTATTGTGTTTATTGCTAGTTTCGACGGATCGTGGATTCCGCCCAAATAACAACGAGGAGAAGAAGGCAAAGAGAGAGAGAGAGAGATAGATAGAGAGAGAGAGAGAGAGAGAGAGAGTTGTGTTTTAAAATCGGAGCGGGTCTATATTCGGACGGGTTACAAGTGATTTTAATTATATTTTGATTGAAGTTCAAGTTAGGCCAATGAAACGGCGACAAGTGGATATTAATAAAACTAGTCTTAGGGTACGCGCTTTGCGCGTGTACCCCATCTCGATGAATTAATATATTTAAAATAATTATGTAAATATATATTAAAATTATGTTTGAGTTATAAAATAAAAATTTGCATAATTTAAATAAGAAAAGAATTCGTAATGTATGTAATATTAAAAATTTATATACAATTCAAATAGTGAAGGATTTAATCCATAAATTTAATTAATTAAAAACTTCGAAATATACGGAAAAATTTACATAATGATAATGAGTATTCAATTACCGATTGACACGTAATTTATAGTTTCATTTCTTATTTTAATAAAGTTCAAAATTAAATGGTGGCGATTTTTATGCTTCCAATTACGTTATTGAAGTTGCCCGATTCTTCTTTATTTTGAAATTAATTAATAGAATATACTTGATATACATAAAGTAAATGATAAGGATGAAATAATAATATTTTTCTCTCCTCTAAAATTAGGTGTATCATTTGAACTTGACGTGCAATTGAAAAACTACATTGAGTCATTTGGTGGAATCAATGGAAAAAGAAAAGTTTTCCTGTCGGTGAATTTTGTATTTAGGTGAACCCAAAGCCACCAGATTTGGCAGGATTTTTAGAATGCATACTTTGGTGATCGGAGGCTTTAAACTTATTTCCATTCATAAAGACTTTAGCGTTGAACTTTGTTTGAGAATAAAAATGGCAAATTCATTAATGATCTCAAACTCCTAAATATAAGTAGTTTATAAAAAGAGATGTAGTGCATTTAATATCATTATATAAAGAGATACATATTTTAAACAAGGAAAGGTTTAATAATCAAAATTTTATCTAATTTTAAAGTCTATAAAATTAAGAAATAACTAAATTACTATTTAAAGTATATTTTTAAGGGTTTGAAAAAGAAGGAAACTTTCCAACTGAGGGGATTGGAAATATACGAAACTTTGTTAGTGAAGGAATTGAAAAGAAATAAAGTTTCCTAACCAAGGAATTGGAAAATTAAATTAATTCTCTAAGATATAAGCTTTCCTAGTGTGAATTGAACGTCATTGAACTCCTAAAATGGAGGGAAATTCAAATATTAAATTTCTAAATATTAGGAAAATAATTAATTGACTATTCCTAAATATTAAAAAATTAACCAAATAAATAATTTCAAATATTAGAAAAATAGTCAAATGACTATTTTGTTCAGTGTGACCTCGTTCCCCTATTTTCTGGCGCACTGACCTAGCCTAGCGGCAGCGGCGGCTGAGACAATTTTTCAGCGAGCCTCGGGCGAAGCGGGCGGGAACTTCCAAAACATAGCTGCTGTGGACAACACCTTTCTCGGCACTCGTTGTGACTTTAGGTTCTATTGTTCTTCCTTAGAATTTGCTATTTGTTAATATTGGACTCGTGTGAGTTGGTACCTCCCGTTTTCCAGTTTTCCTTTGTTGTGTTAGTTAAATTGAGACTCGTGTGAGTTGGTACCTCCCGTTTTCCAGTTTTCCTTTGTTGTGTTAGTTAAATTGTTGTCAGCTTAGTTCGTATTAGTTTATTCACCGTATTAGTGTGCCTGTAGTTGCAACTTGTCTTCTTTTGGTTTGGTATGTTATATTGTGTGTGATAGTGATTCCCCTTACTCTGCCGTAGGTATAGTGGCTGTGGTCTGGGATGGTCAAGTGAGGTCATGTCCTCGGGGGGAAAGTGGGGTGTCCTTGGGGGAAACAGGGGGTGGGGGCGGGAGGCAAGGGAGGTAAAGGGAACAAGGGTGTCTGTAGGTTGAGAATTGGGTCATGGAACGTAGTTACATTGACGGGTAAGTCTATAGAGTTGGCGAAGATCCTCCAGAAGAGGAGGGTCAATATAGCATGTGTCCAGGAGACTAGGTGGGTAGGGTCGAGGGCAAAGGACGCGGACGGGTATAAACTTTGGTACTCAAGAGTCCAGAAAAGTAAGAATGAAGTGGGCATCTTGGTGGATAGGGAACTCAGAGAGTTTGTGGTCGAGGTTAGACGAGTGAATGATAGATTGATGATTATTAAGTTGGTGGTTGGAGAGTGCACCCTAAACGTCGTTAGCGCCTGTGCGCCGCATGTGGGCCTAGATGAGGAGGTTAAACGACACTTCTGGGAGGGGTTAGATGAGATTGTGCGTCAGGTTCCGCCTACTGAGAAGCTATTCATAGGAGGGGATTTCAA
Organism: Nicotiana tomentosiformis; assembly: GCF_000390325.3. Classification (NCBI taxonomy): domain Eukaryota; kingdom Viridiplantae; phylum Streptophyta; class Magnoliopsida; order Solanales; family Solanaceae; genus Nicotiana; species Nicotiana tomentosiformis. The sequence goes on along the minus strand of NC_090820.1, from coordinate 33,722,033 downwards.
TGGGCATATTGGGTCGACTGCATGTGGTTATGGTGAGGTGCATGGAGGTTTCGGTTTTGGGGAGAGAAACGGAGGAGGTACATCGCTGTTGGACTTCGCTAAGGCTTTTGAGTTGGTGATTGCGAACTCTAACTTTCCAAATAGGGAGAGGCATTTGGTTACTTTTCAAAATGCGGTGGGGAAGACTCAGATTGACTATCTCCTCCTCAGGAGAGGTGACAGAGGATTGTGCAAGAATTGCAAGGTGATTCCGGGTAAGATACTCGCGACGCAACATAGGCTGTTGGTGATGGACGTTGGTATTATGTTAAAGAGGAGGAAAAGGTCTACTCGAGAAAGTCCAAGAATCAGGTGGGGAGCTTTAACTAAGGATAAAGCCCAAGAGTTGGAGGGGCAGTTGTCGGCTATGGGAGCTTGGAGGAGCAGTGGTGACGCAAGCACTATGTGGTCAGCGACAACAGATTGTATTAGGGAGGCTGCGGGAGAGGTGTTAGGAGTCTCGACAGGCGTCTCTGGTGGGCACAAAGGAGACTGGTGGTGGAATGTAGTGGTTCAAGGTAAAGTGGAAGCTAAGAAGGCGGCGTACCTGAAGTTAGTGGGGAGCATAGATGAGGAGGAGAGGCGAGCATGCATGGATAGGTATAAGATATATAGGAATGAGGCTAAGCTGGCGGTCACAGAGGCTAAGACTGCGACTTATGGTCGCATGTACGAGGAACTGGGAAAAAAAGGTGGGGGGAAGAAGTTATTCCGGCTGGCCAAGTTGAGAGAGAGGAAGGATCGGGATTTGGACCAAGTGAGATGCATCAAGGACGAAGATGGTAGAGTCTTAATGGAAGATGCCCAGATTAAGAGGAGATGACAGACTTACTTTCATAAACGTCTGAATGAAGAAGGGGATCAGGATATTGTGCTAGGCGAATTGGAGCATTCCGAGAGTCACTGTGACTTTGGGTACTGCAGGCGTATCGAGGTTGATGAGGTCGTGGGAGCAATGCGTAAGATAAGTAGGGGCAAAGTGACCGGGCCAGACGAGATTCCGGTGGAATTTTGAAAGTGTGTGGGGAGAGCAGGTTTGGAGTGGTTGATTAGGTTGTTTAATGTTATTTTTAAGGCGAAGAGGATGCCGGATGAGTGAAGATGGAGTACGGTGGTCCCATTGTATAAGAACAAAGGTGATATCCAGAGTTGAAACAATTATAGAGGTATCAAATTACCGAGTCATACTATGAAAGTGTGAGAGAGGGTGGTTGAAGTGAGGGTGAGGATGACAGTGTCTGTATTCGACAACCAGTTCGGGTTCATGCCGGGTCGTTCGACTACAGAAGCTATACACCTTGTTAGGAGGTTGGTGGAACTGTACAGAGAGAGGAAGAAGGATATGCACATGGTCTTTATTGACCTAGAGAAATCGTATGATAAGGTTCCTAGAGAAGTTCTCTGGAGATGCCTGGAGGCAAAAGGTGTGTCGGTTCCCTACATTATGGCGATTAAGGACATGTATGATGGGGCTAAGACTCGGGTTAGGACAGTAGGAAGCGACTCTGAGCATTTTTTGGTTGTAATGGGGTTATACCAAGGTTCTGCGCTCAGTCCGTTCTTATTCGCCCTGGTGATCGACGCGTTAACACACCATATTCAAGGGGAGGTGCCATGGTGCATGCTATTCGCCGATGACATAGTTCTGATTGATAAGTCGCGAGCCGGTGTTAACGAGAGGCTAGAGGTTTGGAGACAGGCTCTTGAGTCTAAGGGTTTTAAGCTGAGCATGACCTGGAGTGTAAATTCAGCACTGATCCAGGGGAAGTAGGCGTGGATGTGAGGCTTAAATCACAGGTCATCCCGAGTAGAGGCAGCTTCAAGTACCTTGGTTCGGTTATCCAGGGGGAGGGGAGATCGACGAGGATGTCACACACCGTATTGGGATAGGATGGATGAAGTTGAGGTTAGCATCTGGAGTCATGTGTGACAAGAGAGTGCCACCAATACTCAAAGATAAGTTCTATAAAGCGGTGGTTAGACCATCCATGTTGTATGAGGCTGAGTGTTGGCCCGTTAAGAACTCACATATCCAGAAGATGAAAGTAGCAAAAATGAGGATGTTGAGGTGGATGTGCGAGCACACTAGGAATGATGTTATTCGGGAGAAGGTTCACGTGGCTCCCATTGATGACAAGATGCGGGAAGCGAGGCTTAGATAGTTCGGACATGTTCAAAAGAGAAGCCCAGATGCTCTGGTACGGAGGTGTGAGCGGCTGGTTATGGAGGGCACGAGAAGAGGTAGAGGGTGGCCTAAGAAGTATTGGGGAGAGGTGATCAGACAGGATATGGCGAGGCTCCAGATTTTCGAGGACATGACACTTGATAGGAAGATGTGGAGGTCGAGTATTAGAGTTGTAGGTTAGGATGTAGTTGTGTCTTGACTTACTTCGTACCATTGTGGGACTAGCCAGGTAGGGTTTTTGTTTAAGATAGCTAGTGACAATATTGTATTTTACTACTTCGCTTTTTAGTGCATGTCCTATTTACTAGCTATCGCTTTTGCTTTGCATCTTTCTTCTGCATTTCATGGTGTTCCTATTTTTCCTATGATTGTTGTGGTGATACTAATATTGTCTCCTTTTGTCCTTTTGTCTTTTTGTTTTCTTGAGCCGATGGTCTTTCGGAAACAACCTCTCTACTCCTTTGGGGTAGGGGTAAGGTCTGCGTACACACTACCCTCCCTAGACCCCATTAGTGGGATTTTACGGGGTTGTTGTTGTTGACTATTTTGTTTAGTGTGAACTCTATTTTTAAAGGGCAAAAAAGGCGAACGACATTTCGCTAAGGGCCTTCGTGCTTTTAATATAACTAGTCTTAACATACACGCGTTGCGCATGTCCTTCGTGTTAATGAAAATAATTTTTTAAAAATAATATAAAAATATTCAAAAGACATATTTATGTTATAATATAAAAAAATTTAAAAAATTTACAAGTTTCAAAATGATAGATATTATCATATTTAGGAGTTTGATCCACGCTATTCTATTGATATCTCTGTAATCACACATGCATCCAAACTCAATCATTATTAATAGTTCTTATAAAGTTTTAGCTCGATCGTTATCTTATATTACCTACGATTTCTTTCTAAAGTACTTTTTTTACTCGGGACCAATTACTTATATACGTCATTTTCCTAGTTATATTCCTTTGTGCAAAATGTTAACAATCTTTTTACCGTTTAAAATGGATTTCACATTTTAAAAAAAAATTTATTTGATTATTTTTTAATATTTAGACAATAAAAGTGGACAAAGAATTTGAGTACGTTCAAAGCAAAAAGAACGTCCTAATTGCTCTTTAAAGTATAAATTCATGCCTACCTCTTACCTTAAATATGAATTATTGTTAATTCTTCCACCATTTTTTTTATCAAAATTATATTTTTCATGGACTTTCTTTTACGTCCCTTTTAAATATTAGCACTAGGATCAGTTAGTTACTTTAATTTCATTTATTTATTTATTCCACGGAATATACATCCACGAAAGTAACATGTAAGAATTATAATTAAGTTACATATATAATTCAAATAAGGAAAAATTTATGTAAGGTAGAATTTTAATTGACTTTAAATTCCTATATTTTAGGAATTCCTACCTATTTCAAATAGGAAAAGATTTAATAACCAAAAATTTAGGCAATTTTAAAGTACTAAATATGGGATAATAATTAAATGACTATTTTGTCTAGAACGAACTTTATTTTTAAAGGGTAAAAAAGACGAACGATATTTTGCTAAAGGCCTTCGTGCTTTTAATATAGTACTAGTCTTAGGGTACGCGCGTTGCACGTATTCCCCACATCAATAAGTAAATAATTTTCAAAAACTCACATAAGTATTATATTAAATAGTATCTTTGAGTTCTAATAAAAATAAAATATATAACTTTCTAAAAGTATATATGTTGATCCCAAATCCAACCCAATGAAAGTACTTAAGTTTTGTAAGAATATCTTATGAAATTTTTTGTTATTTTTATGCCTTAATATCGAACAAACAAGTAAAATAATTACTTTTATCACGACGAGTTGGCCTGCCTGTAATTCCTATAAAATTTAATAAGTAAAAATTTAAGTTTTAAAATGACTATTGTTGAGTCAATAATTTAAAACTAATATATAAAAATATACGGAGTTATCATTTGTTAGAATATTTGTAAAAAGAAAAAGAAAAATAATTAACAATAACTCATTTAGAATAGATTTCATCTTTATTATTTCAAGTTTGCATACGTCAATAGAAAATTATTTATTGATTATATGTTATTTTACAATTATTGAGTAAATTCTATACATTTATAGATGATGTTTGCAAGTGAAAAATTATTGAGTGTAGCTTTAAATATTATATAAAAATTTTAAAAAATAAATTTTTAATTAATTTTAAAAAATAAAATTTTAATTAATTTTAAAATCCTAAATAATAAAACATTTAACATGGAATGTATTATAATTATGGTACAAACTTCAAAAAGTAAATAATTTATTTAAAGTAAAATCTTAATTGATTCAAAATTTAAAATATTAGAATTTTTTTATCTAATTCAAATAAAGAGTTATTTAATAACTAAAGCTTTAGTTGATTTAAAATTTTTAATATTAAATAAATAATAAAATATCGTGAACAGAATTTGTATCTAAAAATATAAAATAATTAATAAAGGAGATAAATCAATATTAAACTAACATTGAAATCCTTATCAAATGTTCATTCCTAATGTCTATATACGTTGAATAAGGAGGAAAATTTACAAACAAATTGTTTGAATGGTATAAGATCAACTTAATTAATTACTCAGTTTAAGTAAAATGTCAAAATAAAAAAAGTGACTACTATCTTAAGTCATAATGTTAACTACAAACGTTTATAAGACAAAAAACTTTGGTGGGATTAATCTACATAATTAAAATAAGGAAAAATTTACTAATAAGTCAAATTTTAGTTAATTTTAAAGTCTTAGATATTAGGAAGTTAATTAAATGACTATTCCTAAATAGTAGGGAATTAATTAAATAAATATTCCTAAATATTAGAAAAATAATTGAATGACTATTTTATCTAGTGTAAACTTTAATTTTGAAGGGTAAAAAAGGCAAACGACATTTCACTAAAGGTCTTCGTGCTTTTAATATAATATAGATATAGATAGATATAGATATAGATTTTTTTATTTTCTAAAATTTTCTATTAGTAAAAAGAGTAATGTTGAGCCCAAAAAAAGGGTAGGGATATTTTTATTCAAACAGGTGAACGAAGGGTATTTTTGTACTAATTCGGATACTTCAGGGACAGACTGGCCATTTTCCGTTTTTTAAATCGTTTTTCTAATTTTTCTCACCTGTTGACTAACCATCACTGACCGTCTTTTGGGTTGACACTCGACAGAATAATGATTATAGCTTCAACTTTCGCACCTAAACTTTCGCAGAAGAAATTTCGATATTTGAATTCACGAATTTAGTTGCAAAACCTTTTATTTTACGGAATGACAAACAGGTTGAAATTATATATATATATATAAAAGGACCGGCCTTATTACGTATCACTTTCATTGAATGCAAACTTGTCGCGTCAATTATTATATGGAGGTCACATGAACTTCTATATACTTTGATTTATTGGTAATCATGTATTGCATATGTACCAGGGCCGGACATACCATATTAGTCAGACAAATACAGTAACTTTTACTCAGGGCAAAGTGCACATATAGCCGATTTTGGGGCCGTTGTTTATGTTATGCCCTAAGTTCATAATATTTTGCAAGTTTACCATATCAAATATACCCGTATAAAGTTACAAATTTTATCTAAAGCTGGGAGGTCACCTACATAATTGAACTTTAGGCAAAATTACCTTTGCAATCATCTCAGTTTGTAATGATATATATATATACCATTACAGCAACTAAAAATAAGAGGAGGCGGCAGCGTGTTCTGTATGATGTTTTCTAAAATTAGGTACATATTAAATAATTTTGAAAATTGGATAAAAGTTAAATAGCAAAGTTGCCGTGAATTTTTTTTAATTTTGCTTAGACATTGTATTTGTATTAGAAATTCATTAAATATATGTTAACAATTAATTGAATATCAGTAACTAAAACGGACTATTAGTTTGATGGTAAATTCAGAATTCATAAACTTCAAATCCTTACTCCGCTTCTATATTTATGGACTATGGTTTTTGCCTTTCTGGTGCATAGGAAAATATAAAAGATATGCAAATGCGACTATCATTTATCTCTAGGGGATATTTAATATATATACTAACATTAACCATTTCAGCTAGCAATCGTCGCTCCATAGCACCACAAATTCAGGCTTTAGCTATTGGACCTCCTCTGGCTCAACGCCATCGCTGATCTAACGTCCAATTCAAGTTTCGATTGCTAAAAAAGTAGATTTAGGAGATTGGAGATGTATGTAGACATTTGAATTTTATTGAATGTAGTCCATATAAACTATCGGCTCAATTCTTAAATTCATAAGATATTGGCAAAAGTTTTCACCTCAATTAAGTCTAAGTGGGCGTTTGGACATAAGAATTGTAAAATTTCAAAATAGAGGAAAATATTTTTCAAGTAAAAATGGTATTTGAAATTTAAAGTTGTGTTTGGACATGAATATAATTTTGGGTTGTTCTTGAAGTTTTGTGAGTGATTTGAGTGAAAATTTTGAAAAATATTTTTTTGGAGTTTTTCGAATTTTCGAAAATTTTCAAAATGTATCTTCAAGTGAAAATTAAAAATTTTATGAACAAACGCTAATTTCGAAAAAAAGTGAAATTTTTTTTGGAAAAAAGAAAAAAATTTCTTACGTCCAAACGGGCTCTAAGTATATTGATTTAAATTAGAAGAATTAATCAAAATAGTCGCCCGCCCAATCGCTTAAATTAAAGATAGCCGAGAGATGTAAAATTTGTGTATTATATGTGTATAATCTTATATAATTAGTTTATAATTCATATATACCAACTAAAAAAAGTAAACAATAAATTCGACTGATTGTTTATATAAAAATCCCATTAAATAAAAGTTCAATTTTATTGAGACACAAAATAAGCTCATATGATGGCTCGAACCTAGAATTCATTCCGGATGTCATTTCGTCAAAATAGCACGGGTTAGCTAGTTTTCGGACTGATAATTAAAAAATAGCCAGCGTTTGCGATGTCATTGAAAAATAGCCATTGTTTTGCTAAAACACAAAAAGTTCCAGCATAATATGCTGGATTATGGAGCTCCTGCGTATAAACTCCCAACATAATTTGTTGGATTATGGAGCTCCTGCTTTTAAACTTCCAGTATATTATGATGGAACTCCAACACATTATAAAATTCCAATATATTATGCTAGAAGTTCATATGTAAAAAATTCAAACTCCACCATATTATGCTGGAATATTTTCAGATTTTGGACAGTATTTTTATTCAGATTTATCTTTACATGAAAAGTAGCAAACTTTTGATTATTTTTAAAACTGTGGTTATTTTTCAATTATCAGTTGTAAATCTGACTATTTTTGAATTTCACATTGTTATTTCATCCTAGGCCCAAACTCATCCCATATGGCAAGTGACATGACTCGTACAATCAAATTGGAAAAATAGCATGGTATAACAATCTAGGAAGAGAATTGGTATTAAAAAGCCTTAGTTTTAGATATTGGTACCCTATAGCCCAATTTTAACTTTTTCTTCTTTTTAATTGATATATCATAGCCAAAAGTATTTTTATTCAAAATCAAAACTAACGTTCAGTACATTCCCTTCTCTCCCTCTTTAATGCTATTCTTCTATATCTTCCCCAAATTCCAGATTTTTCAAATTCCCCAAATCTCTCTCTTCTTCTCTGATAAATATTCTGTTATGGTCTCTTCTTAATCCTTTTTCAACTATTTCTCTATATCAAGAGTCTGAAGTAGAATTTCGCCGAGAATATCTGCATTCATTCCAAGTTGAAAGATGGGTAAAAATTCAACCTCTAAGAAATCAAAATCTAAAGCTACAGTGGTCAAATCTTCATCTCTTCATGTCGATTATGACTTTGATTTCGAAGTTACGGTGTTAAAGGGATCGAATTCACCACATGCAATAGATATTCGACATGACAATCAAAGGAAAAAACGGGCTGATTGCAATGTATATAAAAGACAAAGGAAAAAAAATAGCAAACGCGCCTGGTATACAACAAAATGTTGCTGTTAAACCCAAAAAGAGAAAGCACGTTAGCACAGAGGAAGTTGAATGTGATAAACATCATTTGAAGGTATTTTTTTTTAATCTCAATTGATTTAATGTATTATATCTGATTTATCCTTCACATAGTGTTAGCTATAGTTCTTTTTTTTGTTGGGTTCTGCTTGAACAATTAGGCCTGGATCGTTTCTACTGCTTAAATAAAGTTATCAGCTAAACCTATGGTTTCGTGCAAAGCGTATTTAAGCATTAGCATCCTTGCTTAATGTATACTTAGATGTTATATGAATATAAAAGTTGAAATAAAAGGTTGGGCACCTTTTTTTTTGCTACCAATTCTTGTTAATTCTTTTGAATTTTCAGTAAGAATAGAAAAATTGGATTTGCCCTTATTAGTGCTTGAGTGAATGTTACGCCTTTCACATAGTTAGCTCCTTTTCGTTTTTACATAATGACTTTGGGTGTTTTAGCTCCATATCGTGGTCTAGGAATTACAAAGTGATCAACTTATCTTGCCCACCTTGTTGAGAGTGAATTTTAACACTAAACTTTCCTTTTTCCTTTTCATGTTTAACATAGAATACTAAAAGTATTGATAGAACCCCCATACTTGACTACATCTTCTTCTTCTTTTTTTTAATCATTTTTTATTTAGTATTAGTATCTTTTACACCATTTGCTACTCAAACCGCATCAGCAAACGCTATCCGTACAGTAGTGGATCAAGGTTTTAGTATTTGAATTTGTAACGACCCGGCCAGTCATTCCGAGAGTTATAGCCCTGTTTTCCAATTTTTACTTTTTTATGTGTTGTTCAGCTGCGTTGAGTTACATCGAGTTGGTAGGTTTGGGTCCGGAGTAATTTTGGAGTGAAATGAATACTTAGTCCCTTAGTTAAAAAGCTAAGTTAGAAAAGTCAACCGGAAGTTGACTTATGAGTAAACGAATTCAGATTTGGATTTTTATAATTTGATTAGCTTCGTTGGGTGATTTTAGACTTAGGAGTGTGTCCGCAATGTAATTTGGAGGTCCGTGATAGAATTAGGCTTGAATTGGCGAAAGTTGGAAGTTTAGAAGTTCTTAGGCTTGAATTCGGGGTTGATTTGGTGTTTTGATGTTGTTTTGGGTGTTCCGGAGGTTCGACTAAGTTCAGGTAGTGATATATGACTTGTTGAAATTATGAGGTCCTGAGGGCCTCAGGTGAGTTTCGGATAGGTTTGAGTTGTGTTGCGCTCGTTTTTCTTATGTTTCGACGCCATTTCTTCAAGCATAAATGATATCATATTGAACTAATGAGCTCCAATTTCTTTTTTGATTGAAACATTAGATCCGTATCGTAATTACGGACTGGTAACAAAAAGAATCGTCGAATTTGGACATCGTATGAGGATTTTATGGTCATTTAACTAAGAACTAGGTTGCCAGATTTTTCAGATTAATTGCAAAATTGCCACTGACGGCGTATTTAAAAATCTGTATTATTTGCAAATATTGAAACCAACATATCTCCTTCATTATAAGGTCAAATTAAGTGATTCAAAATTCTAACTTGACTAGAATTTCACAAGTAATCCATTGGAGGCATAAAAAGCGAGTTTTGGAATCGTTTGGCATGAGAAACGAGGCAGAATATCTAGCCGAAAAATATATAAAACAAGAGTTTGTTTATTCAGTCATATTTTGAGTTGGGGAGCTCGGATTTGGGCGATTTTGGGGGAGATTTTTATCATAGAAATTGGGGTAAGTGTTTAATACTCGGTTTTGATTATATTTCATGAATCCATCTTCGTTTTTGGGATTTGATTGATGATTTCAAAGTAAAATTGAGGGAGTTAAGGTTTGAGTTTTGGAGAGTTTAAGTGAGGATTTGAGGGACCAAACGGAGTCCGATTTTGATAAATTTTATATGGTTAGACTCGGGAGAGGACGAGGTTTATTATTCTGCCATTTTTGACTGATTTCGAGACGTTGGACCTTGGGGCCGGGTTTTGGCCGATTTCGGATTTTTGGCATATTTATGTAGTTTTTATTGTGGAATTCGATTCTTTAGACTATGTTGATAGTAGTATTCTAATTTTTGGTTAGATTCGGAGCTTTTGGAGACCGAGTCCGGAGTGGGATTTTACGTTGTTAAGGTAAGTAACAGTTTTAACTCTGGCTTTGAGGGTATAAACCCAAAGAATTTGATATCGTGTGACTGTATGGAGGTGATACCCACGCTATGTGACTGGCGTGTGGGTGTATACCTCGAGGGATTGAGACTTGGTCCGTCCCGTGAGGCCTCATGGCCATCATCTGTGTTTACGTAGTTACTTGTTGTTGAACTTGTCTGCCTTCATATTAGAGATCATGCTTAGGCTTTATTCATGCTCACATTATTTGTACTCAGTCATAGAAATTATTGTACATATTTACCTCAGTCTATATTATTTGCTAATATGCTGTGATACTTGATGTGGGCTGTGTTCCCTTATTTGTTGATGATGGTGAGGCTAGTGAGGTACATGATTGAGTGAGGCCGAGGCCCTGGTTGTGAGGATATTAATACCATAACGCGTGAGTTGTCTGCGTAGCACGTGAGTTGACCGTGCGGGTCCAGGTATTGATACCATAGCGCGTGAGTTGTCCGCGTAGCATGCGAGTTGACCGTGCAGATCCAGGTAATGATATGATGGCACGTGAGTTGTCTGTGCTTAGCGCTTAGGCTTTGGGAGCCCCTCAGGAGTCCGTACACACCCCCAGTGAGCACAGAGTGTTGAGCGTTGAGTGCTGAGTGCGAGTGCTGAGTGATTGAGTGACATTGTTGTGAGGTTGCATTTACTTTTTCTGTTGCTGCATTTACCTGTTAATTTTCCTTGTAGTCTTACTGATTTATGAAATTACCTGTCTACTCCTATTTGTACTTAATTGTGGAAATAATAATTGGATTATTCTCCTTAGCTCGTCACTACTGCTCAGTTCCTTAGTTATTTCTATTACTACTGAGTCGGTTGTACTCATACTACACCCTGTACATTATGTGCAGATCCAGGTGAGTTAGAAGGCGACGATCGTTGAGTTCAGGCCGGCTATCTTTGGAGACTGCAAGGTAGCTGTTAGCGTCCGCAGGACCTTGTTACGCTCATGACTTAGTGACACCCCGATGTTTGGGGCTCATTTTCGTATTTTCTATATTATATTTAGAGTTGATTTAGTTTATGAGAAATTCAAATGTTGGTACTATTTTATTAAATTCTTAGAATCGATTTAGTAGTAATATTTTGGGAAATAGGCTTGCCTTGTAACACGATAGGCGCCATCATGACCATGTTTAGATTTTGGGTCGTGACAGAATTATGTTAAAATGCAGCAGCTAAACTCTAACATTTATGAAAAGGTATTGAACTATTCTTTCTGAAGATGTGTAGCTGTAGAGAATTTAATGATGTTCACTTTCTACATATGTGGCTTAGTATAATTAGTATTTTTTTAAATGTAGAAATGGGATATTTGTGTCGCATTGGATACAAAATTATCCACTTCTCGTTGGAGCTCACATACCAATGTTGAAGTTATTGATGAGTTAAAGTCGAAATTGACTGATGAGCAGATTCAAATGCTTAGGAAAACTTGTTTCGGCTATTTCCTTGATTTATCTCCTGTTATTATTCAGAATCATGTCATACGGTTCTTAACGTCAAGGGGGTTATTTCAAGATAGTGATCATGAGTTTTACGTCAAGATCAATCATAGTACTCTGTGTTTTGGGATTAAAAAATTTACAATTATATCTAAACTAAGGTGTGTTGGTGAGGTCAATGATGAGAGAACTTAGAATGGATCAAATAGGCTCAAGGATGCCTACTTTTTCGATTGTGATAGAGTATCATAGGACGACCTTATTGATTGTTTTAAGACAAAGAGATGGCAGTCAGATAATGGCGCTCTAAAGATTTTGTTATTGTACTTCATATACACCTTCTTATTTTCCACAATTAGTAAAAGATCATTTGTTAGTAATCGAGATTTTTATTTGATTGAGAGTGGGGAATACGAGCAGTTTCCATGGGGGAATATTGTATTTGAAGCTTTGATTGGTTCACTGAGAAATAGGTTTAAATTAGTAAAGATGTTTTATAGGTCTGGCAGTTTATCACTTGCATTGCAGATTTGGATTTATGAGTGTTAATCTGAAGTAGACCCCAATATTGCCACTCGTGTTGCAAGCCTAGTGCCACGGATCCTAAATTGGAGTGTAACAGAAAGGCCTAGCTTGAGAAATTATGCAACGTCATGTTGGGAGAATCAAGGAACAAGGTAACATTGTGAAGTTTATATTTGCACTTTAAAGTATTCTGTACATATGCTAAATAATTGTGATATTTTTAGATTTACGCTAAAACACAATGATACACATTACTATGCATAATAATATTCGTTGTATGATGCTTGATATACAATATTTATGCAAATTTTTTGTACTTACCATCATAAATTGTTGACTTTTTTGTTTATTGTAGTTGGTGTTTACAAATATTTCTGCAACCGTGGATGAGTCATTGTGGTGTATATGTGGCATCTTTTACCGAGTGTTTTATCCATCAAAGACCAATTCCAGTTGACTTCGATGTAGAGCAACATCGCAAACGACTTGGTACATTGTTATGGGATTATGGCAGAACCAAACAAGAGAATGAAGTTGAAAGTGAGCCAGAGTTTTCTAAAAGAAGCTTCAGGAAAAATGCTCCTGTAATATTGAAGAACAATTAGTCTTATTCTTTAGTTTAGTTATCTTTTATTTTGGGATCTGTAAACACATTTATATTTTATTATGGCTTACTAGGAAATAATATTTTTAATGTATTATTTATCTTTTGCTGGATAAAAGTATCTTTCGCTTTTTTGGTCAAATTAAGAAATTACTAGTATGAAGCACGAGTATTTCGATATTTATGCAATTTTTATAGCACGAGTATTTCGATATTTATATCTGGACTAAGGTGTGTTGGTGAGGTCAACGATGAGGGAACTTATAGTTGATCAAATAGGCTCAAGGATGCCTACTTTTCCAATTGTGATAGAGTATCAAAAGGACGACCTTATTGATTGTTTTAAGGCAAAGAGATGACAATCAGATAATGACGCTCTAAAGATTTCAACGCTTGATAGTGTGTAAATTAAGCAAGACAATAGACAAATATCGGTTTCACAACACGAGTAGATGTACATGTGTATCAATGCTTAATTGTACAACTACATGTATACATTTATGTTACGACCCTAATTCCCTCCGTAGGATGTCGTGATGGAACCTAGTCTCTAAGACTAGGTAAGCCTATCAATGTGGAATAACAATAGAAATCTGAAATAAATAATCTTTAAATTCACATAATTACAACTCCCAAAACCCGGTAGACATAAGTCACAAGCTTCTAAGAATTTATCTTCAATGTATCTATATATATCAGGGTCTAAGAAAAATAAGGAAGCAACATAATAATGATAGAAGGGGACTCCGGAGTCTGCGGACGCTGGCAGATATACCTCGAAATCTCCGTACACAGGTAGCTCACTGATGTCTAGTAGGATATATCTGGATCTGCATAAAAAGATATGCAGAAGTGTAGTATGAGTACACCACAACAGTACCCAGTAAGTGCCAACCTAACCTCGGTAGAGTAGTTACGAGGTCAGGTCAGGCCCTACTGGAATAATAAAAGACAAGGTAAAATATTTAATAATATAATAAAAATGAAATAACAATGGAAATGAATCAAGTAAGTAGTATGTCACCAATTAACTACGCAAAATAATGGCAAATAATACCTCGTGGAAACAAAACAGAATTTTTTTTAACTTTAAGAAAATCACAACAATATTCAAAGGCAATTGCGGTCATAAATCAATATCAACAAGGGCACTTCCGAGGTACCGCCTCGTAGTCCAAAATCATAAATAAATTCACAATATCTCATTTTCTTATATCACCGCAGGAGCCTTCACATTTAATTTTAAAGAAAAATATTTTTCCCGAAATAGCATCCCGCATTTTAGCCACCCTTATCACACCGCATGACTTGTAGTAGTTTCCCTACTAGCCACGCGTATCAAGCCACCCTTATCTCACCGTATGCGTTTCAACACCCAGACCTTATACCACCGCATGCGTATCAATATCACAATATATCATAATTTGCACCTCAAGTGCCCAAATAATTCAATTTGCCAAAATAAACAACATCAACAATACATTCCACAAGAGAGAGTTTACGGCTCAATCACAATGAGACTCCAGGTATGTTTCTAGACTCGTTCGAGGACGAACGTTTGTTTAAGAGGGGGAGGATGTAACGACCCGGCCGGTCGTTCCGAGAGTTATAGCCCCGTTTCCCTATTTCTACTTCTTTATGTATTGTTCAATTGTGTTGTGTTGTATCGGGTTGGTAGGTTCGGGTCCGGAGTAGTTTCAGAGTGGAATGAGACACCCAGTATCTTATTAAGAAGGTTAAGTTGGAAACGTCAACTGGATGTTGACTTATGAGTAAACGATCTCGGATTGAGATTTTTATGGTTCGGATAGCTCTGTTAGGTGATATTGGACTTAGGACCGTGTCCGGAATATAATTTGGAGGTATGTGGTAAAATTAGGATTGAATTGGCGAAATTAAAAATTTGGTGATTTCCGGTCGGCAGTGAAAAATTTGACATCAGAGACGGAATGGAATTCCGGGAGTTGGATTAGATTTATAGTGTCATTTGTGACATGTGTGCAAAATTTGAGGTTATTCGGACGAGGTTTGATAGGTTTCGGAATCGGTTATGGAAGTTTGAGGTTTCAAGTCCATTAAGCTTGAATTGGTGTACGATTCATGTTTTTGTTATTGTTTGATGTGATTCGAGAGCTCAATTGAGTTTGTATGGTATTTTAGGACTTGATGGTACCTTTGGTTGAGATTTCGGAGGCCTCGGGTGAGTTTTGAGCGAGTCCGGGCATTTTCGGAATATAGGTATGGTTCTGGTGCTTTGAATTTCGCGGACCTCAGCAGAATTTCGCGGACCGCAAAATTCTGCCGCGGCCGCACTCCGGGGAAAAGTTCTGCAGATTCGCTGGTTCGCCTTCGGAAGACTATATCTTTTGATCTACAAGGAATTTTGAGATGATTCAAAAATAATAGTTGTAGCGTTTCGTGTCTAGTTTACAGAAAGATAAAGAAGTTATAATTTGGACATCTATAGAGAAAGTTATGGACAAAATACTAAAGCCTAGCAGTGCAGCCACCAAAAAGTGCGGCCGCACCATTTTTTCGCGACCGCATGACCTGGGAGGCATGGCCGCGCTTGGAATTTCGCGGACCGCATAGTGGGAGTTCAGAGGGTGTACTATATAAATGGGGTTTAGGGCATTATTTCATATTTTGGACCTAAGGAGCTCGGTTCGTGGCGATTCTTCGTGGATTTTTCAAGAAATTCATCAGGGTAAGTGATTCAAACTCGAATTTGGTTAATATACATGAATATATCAATAATTTTATCATCTGATTAGTACTTTGAGGTGGAAATTTGGGAAAAATTGTAGAAACTTCATAAAATGAATTTTTGGGATTTGAATGTCGATTCGGAGTCAGATTTGAGTGAAACTAGTATGGTTGGACTCGTGAGTGAATGGGTGTTCATAATTTGTGACTTTTACCCGATTCCGAGTCGTGGGCTCGGGTGCCGGGTTTGAGCCAATTTCGAGTTTTTAGTCTAAATTGGTAGCTTTTCTTATGGAATTCATTCCATTAGCGTATATTGATGGTATTGTACTGATTGTGAATAGATTCGGAGCATTTGGAGGAGGAGTCGAGAGGCAAGAGCATCGCGGGGCAGAGATTTGACCGGTTTGAGGTAAGTAACAATTGTAAATCTAGTCCTGAGGGTATGAAACCCCAGATTTCATATTATTTTACTATTTTGAGGTGACACACATGCTAGGTGACGGGCGTGTGGGCATGCACTGTTGGGGATTATGACTTGGCCCGTCCCGTAGCAACTGTAAAGTTGCATATTTTGTTTAAACTACATGATGCTTATGTGTTTTAGAAAGAGTTTCTGTAAATTGGGCTGAATCCCATGTTTGGGCCTTGTGCCAGTGCTATTTGGAGCCTTAGGGGATTTTTCTTACTATCCCCTCACTGTTTTCGATTAAAAATTTATACTCAATCATGGTTATACCTGTTTACTGCATAACTCAATTTTTATTACTCTATTTTGATGCATATAAATGTTGTTTTGGGCTGAATACCTTGTTTTACTGAGAGCCCGAGTAGCTTGAGAGGTTTATGATTGAGTGAGGCCGAGGGCCTGATTTGTGAGGATATTTATGGGATCGGGCTGCACGCCGCAGCATTTTTGACATAGGTTGAGGGCCTGATTGATTTATGCCATGATTTGGATTGATATAGCGCTTGGGCTGAAGGAGCACCTCCGGAGTCTGTACACACCCCCATTGAGCGCAGGTACCTAATGAGTGCGAGTGTCGAGTGCTGAGTGTCGAGTGCTGAGTGACTGGGAGGCATGAATGATTGTGAGGTATGCCCGAGTGGCATGAGTAATTTTGAGGTATGCCCGAGAGGCATGAGTGACTGTGAGGTTTGCCCGATGGGCTGTATATGAGTGATGTTTTGCCCGAGGGGTTGTTTATGATTTCATCATTTTTGCTCACCTTTGCATTGGGCCTCTGTTTGAAACTGTTGAAAAATATCTTTAAATGATTTTTACTGGAACTGGGTTTTAAACGAGATGATTTTATTCAAACACTGATTTTTAAAGCATGTTGTATTTTACCGAGATTTCATGATATGAACTTTATATGCTTAGTTGCTCGTCTCCACTGCTCAGTCTTTATTTACAGTTGTTACTTGCTGAGTTGGCGTACTCATGTTACTCCCTGCACCTTGTGTGTAGATCTAATGTAGCTAGACACGGTAGCGACTGTTGACTATTCCGGTTGCAGATTTTCTCGGGGATAACAAGGTAGCTGCCTGGCGATCGCAGCCCTGCTCTTCTCCCTCTTATCTTACTTTAGTTGTATTTAGATATTTTCTAGACTATGTTAGTCTCGATATTGTTAGACAAATTGTAGTAGATGCTCATGACTAGTGACACCCCGATGTCGGGCTTTTCTTTTCTACACTTTTGTTTTGATTTGAACTCTTTTACAAAGGTTTTTATGTTAAATAGCCTTGAAAGTTTCTTTGAAATGAAAGTATCGGTTTGTTTTGGAAATTAGTTGGCTTGCCTAGTTCCACGATAGGCGCCATCAAGACAGGGTTAGTTTGGGTCGTGGCAAGTTGGTATCAGAGCCTAGGTTACATAGGTCTCACGAGTCATGAGCGGGTTTAGTAGAGTCTTGCGGATCGGTACAGAGATGTTTGTACTTATCTTCGAGAGGTTGTAGAACCTTTAGGAAACTCCACATTCTTGAATTCTTGTCGTGCGAATCTGTTGATTCTAGTAACTAAACATCTATTGTTTCATTCTCTCACAGATGGTGAGGACTCGTGCTACCGGTCAGGAGGGCCAGCCACTAGTACCACCAGCCAGGGTCGCGAGAGGCCAAGGCCGCGGTAGAGGTCGTGATAGGGGCAGAGGTGCAGCCCGCACCGCAGCTGGGGCAGTACCTGCAGATCCACCAGTTGTCCCAGATCGGGACCAAATTTCAGTTGTTGATGCACCCGCTCCGGCACCACCTGTGCCTATTGTGATTCCAGGCCTCAGGAGGCCCTAGCTCAAATTCTGGCAGCATGTACCGGCCTTGCACAGGCGGTCTCTATCTCGACGGCCGCAACCACTTCTCAGGCCGGGGGAGGCATAGGATCTCAAACTCCGTCGCTCGCACACCCGAGTAGGTTGTTCAGGGACTCCAGACACCGGGGGCACCACCAGCCCAGCCGGTTGCAGCTGCATAGGATTATGTGGTTCCTGCTATGCCTGAGGATGATCAGGGTAGGTTGGAGAGGTTTGGGAGACTCCAGCCACCACCTTTCAGTGGCACAGAGAGAAAGGATGCTCAGGACTTCTTGGACAGGTGTCAGAGGATACTCCGTACAGCTGGTATTCTAGAGACTTGTGAGGTCTCATTCACTACTTTTCAGTTTTTTGGGGCTGCACTCAGATGGTGGGATACTTACGAGAGGCGTAGCACCCCTTACTTGGCAGCAGTTCTCCGTGGTCTTTTTGGAGAAGTTCGTGCCTCGGTCCTGCAGAAAGGAGCTGCATAAACAGTTTGAGCGGCTTCGCCATGGTGATATGTCTGTGATGCAGTATGAGATGCAATTCTCGGAGTTGGCCCGTCAAGCTATCTGGTTGGTTCCTACGGATAGGGAGAGGATCATGAGGTTTATTGATGGTCTCACTTTTCAGCTACATTTGCTTATGACCATAAAGAGGGTGTTTGGTGCTACCTTTGATGAGGTTGTCGACATTGCTCGACAGATTGATATGGTTCGCGGTCAGGAGAGGGTTGAGAGAGAGGCCAAGAGGCCTCGTGGTCAGGGTGGATTCAGCGGTGCTCTTTTTGGGGTTCAGTTCTAGTACGGTAGAGGTCGTCATTTCAGACAGGCTCAGTCAGCTCGGCCATTTCACCGTGGTGCATCATCTGGCCATGGTTCTCACAGTTCTCATCAGGTCCACTCATCACTTGGTGCCCTTCCAGTCCATAGTTCGTCTCGTGCTCCACCAGTTCAGGGCTCCTCCATGCCAGGTTCTTCTACCAGTAATCCCGGTGCTAGGGGTTCCCTTCATTTCCCGCCACCAGCACCAGGGAGTTATTTTGAGTGTGAAGAGTTTGGGCATATGTGGAGGTAGTGTCCTCGTCGTCATGGAGGTCTATCTCAGCAGAGGAGTTAGCCTTCGACTTCAGCACCACTTACTTCACCACCTGCCCAGTCATTTCGGGGTGGAGGTCAGTGAGCTAGGGGTCGCCCTAGAGGGGGAGGCAGATCAGGGGGTGGCCAGACCCGTTTCTATGCCCTCCCTGCCAGACCAGATGTTATTGCTTCAGATCCTGTGATTACATGTATTGTCTCAGTTTGTCACAGAGATGCCTCCGTATTATTTGACCCTGGTTCTACGTATTCATATGATTTCTCGTATTTCGCCCATTTTCTGGATATGCCCCGTGAGTCTTTAGTTTCATCTGTTCATGTATCTACTCCTGTGGGCGATACTATTGTTGTGGACTGCATATATCGGTCATGTGTGGTGACTATTGGGGGTCTGGAGACCTAAGTAGACCTTTTGCTGCTCAGTATGGTTGACTTTGATGTGATATTGGGTATAGATTGGTTATCTCCATGTCATGCTATTCTAGATTGTCATGTAAAGACCGTGACGTTGGCGATGCCGGGATTTTCGAGGGTTGAGTGGAGCGGTTCTGTAGATTTTGTACCAAGTAGGGTGATTTCATATTTGAAGGCTCAGCGTATGGTTGAGAAGGGTTGTTTGTCTTATTTGGCTTTTGTGAGGGATGTTAGTGCAGAGACTCCTACCATTGATTCTATTCCGGTGGTACGTGATTTTTCGGATGTGTTTCCTGCAGACCTACTGGGCATGCCGCCTGACAGGGATATTGACTTTGGTATTGATTTGGTGCCGGGCACTCAGCCCATTTCTATTCCACCGTATCGTATGGCACCGGCAGAGTGTGTCACCTTATTAAACTCCTTAATAAGGGGTTTAATCGGCCTAGTGTGTCACCTTGGGGTGCACCGGTTCTATTTGTGAAGAAGAAGGATGGTTCCATGAGAATGTGCATTGATTAAAGGCAGCTGAATAAGGTCACAGTCAAGAACAAGTATCCTTTGCCTCGTATTGATGATTTATTTGACCAGCTTCAGGGAGCGAGTGTGTTTTTCAAGATTGATTTGAGGTCCGATTATCACCAGCTGAAGATTCGAGATTCGGATATTCTTAAGACAACTTTCAGGACCCGATATGGCCATTACGAATTCTTAGTGTTGTCTTTTGGGTTGACTAATGCCCCAGTAGCGTTCATGCATTTGATGAACAGTGTATTCCAGCCCTATTTTGACTCATTCGTTGTTATATTCATTGATGACATCCTGGTGTACTCTCGTAGCCAGGAGGAGCATGCTCAGCATTTGAGGATTGTATTACAGAGATTGAGGGAGGAGAAGCTTTATGCAAAGTTCTCCAAGTGTGAGTTTTGGCTCGGTTCAGTAGCATTCTTGGGGCACGTGGTGTCCAGTGAGGGAATTCAGGTAGATCCGAAGAAGATAGAGGCGGTTCAGAGTTGGCCTAGACCATCCTCAGCCACGGAGATTAGGAGCTTTCTTGGTTTGGCGGGTTATTACCGTCGCTTTGTGGAGGGATTTTCATCTATTGCTTCGCCCTTGACCAAATTGGCCCAAAAGGGTGCTCCATTCAGGTGGTCGGATGAATGTGAGGAGAGCTTTCAGACGCACAAGATTGCCTTGACCATAGCTCCAGTGTTAGTTCTGCCATCAGCTTCAGGTTCTTACACCGTGTATTGTGATGCATCGAGGGTAGGTATTGGTTGTGTTCTGATGCAGGAGGGTAGGGTGATTGCCTATGCCTCGCGCCAGTTGAAGACCCATGAGAAGAACTATCCTGTCCATGATCTTGAGTTAGCAGCCATTGTTCACGCCTTGAAGATTTGGCGTCATTATTTGTATGTGGTTCATTCTGAGATCTATACTGATCACCGGAGTCTGCAACATCTGTTTAAGCAGAAGGATCTTAATTTGCGTCAGCGGAGATGGTTGGAGCTTCTGAAGGACTATGATATCACTATTTTGTACCATCCGGGGAAGGCCAATATGGTGGCCGATGCTTTGAGTCGCCGGACGAAGAGTTTGGGGAGTTTAGCATATCTTACAGTAGTAGAGAGACCTTTGGCATTGGATGTTCAGGCCTTAGCGGGCCAGCTTATGAGATTGGATATTTCGGAGCCGAGTCGGGTGTTGACTTGCGTGGTCTCCAGGTCTTCTCTTTACGACCGTATCAGGGAGCGTCAGTATGATGACCCCACTTGCTTGTTCTTCAGGATAGGCTCCGGCGAGGTGATGCTAGAGATGTGACTATTGGCAGTGACGGTGTGTTGAGGATGCATGGCCGGATATGTGTGCCTAATGTAGATGGGCTTCGGGAGTTGATTCTTGAGGAGGCCCACAGCTCGCGGTATTCCATCCATCCGGGTGCCGCAAAGATGTACCAGGATTTGAGACAGCACTATTGGTGGAGGCGGATGAATAAGGATATAATTAGGTTTGTAGCTCGGTGTCTCAACTGTCAGCAGGTTAAGTATGAGCATCAGAGACTGGGTGGCTTGCTTAAGAGATTAGAGATCCCAGAGTGAAAATGGGAGGGGATCACCATGGACTTCGTAGTTGGGCTCCCACGGACTTCGAGGAAGTTCGATGCTATTTGGATGATTGTGGATCGGCTGACCAAGTCCGTGCACTTTATTCCAGTTGGTACTACTTACACTTTAGAGCGGTTGGCTGAGATTTACATCCGAGTGATTGTTCACGTGCATGATATCCCAGTTTCCATCATTTTAGATAGAGGTACTCAGTTTACATTGCAGTTTTGGAGGGCCGTGCAGCGAGAGTTAGGTACTCAGGTTGAGTTAAGCACAACCTTTCACCCTCAGACGGACGGGCAATCCGAGCACACTATTCAGATATTGGAGGACATGTTGCGCGCTACTGTCATTGACTTTGGGGGTTCATGGGACCAGTTTCTGTCACTCGAGAGTTTGCATATAACAATAGTTATCAGTCGAGTATTCAGATGGCTCCGTACGAGGCTTTATATGGGAGGAGGTGTAGATCTCTGATTGGATAGTTTGAGCCGGGTGAGGCTAGGCTCTTGGGTACAGACTTGGTCCATGATGCATTAGATAAGGTGAAATTGATTCAGGAGCGGCTTCGCATGACGCAGTCTAGGCAGAAGAGCTATGCAAACAGGAAGGTCCGTGATGTATCTTTCATGGTTGGGGAGAAAGTTTTGCTGAGGGTATCACCCATGAAGGGTGTTATGAGGTTTGGGAAGAGGGGAAAGTTGAGCCCCCGGTTCATTGGGCCTTTTGGGGTGCTTTAGAGGATAGGGGAGCTGGCTTATAAGCTTGCTTTGCCACCCAGCTTGTCGAGTGTGCACCCAGTGTTTCATGTTTCCATGATCCGGAAGTATATTGGAGATCCGTCCCATGTTTTGGACTTCAGTACGGTTTAGTTGTAGGGTGATATGACTTATGATGTGGAGTCGGTGGCTATTTTGGATCGGCAAGTTCGAAGGTTGAGGTCAAAGGACATAGCTTCAGTGAAGGTGCAGTAGAGAGGGCAGCCGGTAGAGGAGGCCACCTGGGAGACCGAGAGGGAGATGTGGAGCAGATATCCACACCTATTTGAGACTCCAGTTATGTTTCTAGACTCGTTCGAGGACGAACGTTTGTTTAAGAGGGGGAGGATGTAACGACCTAGCCGGTCGTTCCGAGAGTTATAGCCTCGTTTCCCCTATTTCTTCTTCTTTATGTGTTGTTCAGCTGTGTTGTGTTGTATCGGGTTGGTAGGTTCGGGTCCGGAGTAGTTTCGAAGTGGAATGAGACACTCACTCTCTTATTTAGAAGGTTAAGTTGGAAAAGTCAACTGGATGTTGACTTATGAGTAAACGATCTTGGATAGGGATTTTTATGATTCGGATAGCTCCGTTAGGTGATTTTGGACTTAGGAGTATATCCGGAATATAATTTGGAGGTCCGTGGTAGAATTAGGCTTGAATTGGCGAAATTGGAAATTTGGTGATTTCCGGTCGGTAGTGGAAAATTTGACATCAGAGTCAGAATGGAATTTCGGAAGTTGTATTAGATTCGTAGTGTCATTTGTGACGTGTGTGCAAAATTTGAGGTTATTCGGACGAGGTTTGATAGGTTTCGACATTGGTTGTGAAAGTTTGAGGTTTCAAGTCCATTAAGCCTGAATTGGTGGGCGATTCATATTTTTGTTATTGTTTGATGTGATTCGAGAGCTAGATTGAGTTTGTATGGTATTTTAGGACTTGATAGTACCTTTGGTTAAGGTTCTGGAGGCCTCGGGTGGGTTTTGAGCGAGTCCGGGCATTTTCAGAACTCAGGTATGGTTCTGGCGCTTTGAATTTTGCGGACCTCAGCAGAATTTCGCGGACCGCATAATTCTGCCGCGGCCGCACTCCGGGGAAAAGTTTTGTAGATCCGCTGGTCCGACTTCGGAAGCCTATATCGTTTGATCTACAAGAGATTTTGAGATGATTCGAAAAAGTAAGTTGTAGCCCTTCGTGTCTAGTTTCCATAAAGGTAAAGAAGTCATCATTTGGACATCTGTAGGGAAAGTTATAGCCAAAATACTAAAGCCTGGCAGTGCAGCCACCAAAAGTGCGGCCGCACCATTTTTTCGCTACCGCAAGACCTGGGAGGTGCGACCGTGCTTGGAATTTTGCGGACCGCATAGTGGGAGTTCAGAGGGTGCACTATATAAATGGGGTTTAGGGTATTATTTCACATTTTGGACCTAGGGAGCTCGGTTTGTGGCGATTGTTCATGGGTTTTTCAAGAAATTCATCTGGGTAAGAGATTCTAACTCGAATTTGGTTAATATACATGAATATATCATTGATTTCATCATCTAATTAGTACTTTGAGGTGGAAATTTGGGAAAAATTATAGAAACTTCATAAAATGAATTTTTGGGATTTGAATGTCGATTCGAAGTCGGATTTGAGTGAAACTAGTATGATTGGACTCGTGAGTAAATGGGTGTTCGTAATTTATGACTTTTACCCGATTCCGAGTCGTGGGCCCGGGGACCAGGTTTGAGCCAATTTCCGATTTTTGGTCTAAATTGGTAGTTTTGCTTGTGGAATTTATTCCATTAGTATATATTGATGGTATTGTACTGATTGTGATATTCGGAGCATTTGGAGGCCGAGTCGAGAGGCAAGAGCATCGCGGGGTAGAGATTTTACCGGTTTGTGGTAAGTAACAATTGTAAATCTAGTTCTGAGGTTATGAAACCCCGGATTTCGTATCATTTTTCTATTTTGAGGTGACGCACATGCTAGATGACGAGCGTGTGGGTGTGCACTGTTGGGGATTGTGACTTAGTCCATCCCGTAGCAACTGTAAAGTTGCATATTTTGTTGAAACTATATGATACTTATGTGTTTTAGAAAGAATTTCTGTAAATTGGGCTGAATGCCATATTTGGGCCTTGTGCCAGTGCTATTTGGACCCTTAGGGGCCTTTTCTTACTATCCCCTCACTGTTTTCGATTTGAAATTTATACTCAGTCATGATTATACCTGTTTACTGCATAACTCAGTTTTTATTACTTTATTTTGATGCATGTAAATGTTGTTTTGGGCTGAATACCCTGTTTTACTGAGAGCCTGAGTGGCTTGAGAGGTTTATGACTGAGTGAGGACGAGGGCCTGATTTATGAGGATATTTATGGGATCGGGCTGCACGCCACAGCATGTTTGATATAGGCCGTGGAACTGATAGATTTATGCCATGATTTGGCTTGATATAGCGCTTGGGCTGAAGAAGCCCTCCGGAGTCTGTACACACCCCCATTGAGTGCAGGTACCTACTGAGTACGAGTGCCGAGTGCTGAGTGACTGGGAGGCATGAGTGATTGTGAGGTATGCTCGAGTGGCATGAGTGATTGTGAGGTATGCCCGAGAGGCATGAGTGACTGTGAGGTTTGCCCGAGGGGCTGTATATGAGTGATATTTTGCCCGAGGGGTTGTTTATGATTTCATCATTTTTGCTCACCTTTACATTGAGCCTCTGTTTGAAACTGTTAAAAAATATCTTTAAATGATTTTTACTAGAACTGGGTTTTAAACTAGATGATTTGATTTAAACACTTATTTTTAAAGCATGTTGTATTTTTCCGAGATTTCATGATATGAACTTTATATGCGTTGTTGCTCATCACTACTACTCAGTCTTTATTTACTGTTGTTACTTACTGAGTTGGCGTACTCACGTTACTCCCTGCACCTTGTGTGCAGATCCAGGTGTAGCTGGACACGGTAGCGACTGTTGACTATTCCGGTTGCAGATTTTCTCGGAGATAGCAAGGTAACTGCCTGTTGATCGTAGCCCTGCTCTTCTCCCTCTTATCTTCATTTAGTTGTATTTATCTATTTTCCAAACTATGTTAGTCTCGATATTGTCAAACAAATTATAGTAGATGCTCATGACTAGTGACACCCCGATGTCGGGCTTTTCTTTTCCGCACTTTTATTTTTATTTGAACTCCTTTACGAAGGTTTTTATGTTAAATAGCCTTGAAATTTTCTTTGAAATGAAAGTATCGGTTTGTTTTGGAAATGAGTCGGCTTTCCTAGTTCCACGATAGGCGCCATCACGACAGGGTTAGTTTGGGTCGTGACAAAAATAATATTTAAAATTTTTTAATACGTTGCCTCAGTTCCAAATTTAAAATATCAAATACTTCATATTAATAATATTTAAATTAAAGAAATTCCACCTTCAAATAATGCACAGAATAAAAGAAACTAAGTTTCAGCTAAACAGGTAAAAACAATTAGTAGGAGAAGGTCAAGCAAATTCAAAATATATAAATTAGATCAATGTTGGAGATTATAACAAGATTTAATAATTTAATTAATATGCAATAGTGATCTACAAAATTTAAAAATATAATCTTTCACATTTAACCCGTGTATACACTCGTCACCTCGTGTATATGACTTTCATCACATTATAATTATCACACCAATACCAATCATAGGGAAAATTTCCCACACACAAGGTTAGACAAGTCACTTACCTCGAACCAAGCTCAATCAATCGGTAAGAATGCCTTTTCCACGAATATCCGACTCTGAATGGATCGAATCTAGCCAAAATAATTTGATACAATCAACAAAAATTATAGGAATCAATTTCATAAGAAAATACTATATTTTTCAATAAACACTCGAAATTAACTCAAAAATCGCTCGTGGGGCCCACATTTCGGAATCCTGCGAAACTTACAAAATCCGACAACCCATTCAATTACGAATCTAACCATACCAGTTTCACTCAAATCCGACTCCGAGTCGACACCGAAATCTCAAAAATTCGTTTGTTTGAGATTTCTAAAATTTTTCCAAATTTCCATCTCAATACACTAATTAAATGGTAAAAACAATGACATATTCGTGTATATTGACCAAATCCGAGTTAGAATCACTTACCCAAATATTGTTTTCTTGAAAATCTATCAAAAATCGTCTCTCCTCAAGCTCCAATTCGTCAAAAATGGCACAGGGGATGAAGTCCCCTGTTTTATAATTCTGTCCAGGCAGCCCTCGGTCCTGCCTCGATCCTGGCCCTTGATCAAGGCTTCGATCATGGCCCTCGATCATGGCTTCGATCATGGCCCTCGATCATGGCTTCGATCATGGCTTCGATCCTGGCCCTCGATCCTGGCCTTCGATCACGACCCTCGATTCTGGCCTTCGATCATGGCCCTCGATCCTGAGCATCGACCCTGGCTTTGATCCTGGCCCTCGACCCTGGCCTTCGATCATGGCCCTCGATCCTGAGCATCGACCCTGGCTTCGATCCTGGCCCTCGACCCTGGCCTTCGACCCTGGGCTCGACTTCTGGGCTTCGATCCTGGGCTCGATTTTCTGCATTTCCAGCAGAAGAAATTGCAGCAACTTTTGCAGCAGCTGTTTAAGTCCAACTTTTAATCCGGTAATCATCCGAAACTCACCCGAGGCCCTCGGGACCTCAACCAAGTACACCAACAAGTCCTAAAACATCACACGAACGTATTTGAAACCTCAAATCACATCAAACAACGCTAAAATCAAAAATCACACCCCAATTCAAGCTTAATGAAACTTAAGAATTTCCAACTTCTACATTCGATGTCGAAACCTATCAAATCAAGTCCGATTGACCTCAAATTTTGCACTTTACTCATAAATGACATAACGGAGCTATGAAAATTTTCAGAATTAGATTCTAATCCCGATATCAAAAAGTCAACTCCCCAGTCAAACTTTCAAACTTAAATTCCTATTTTAGCCATTTCAAGCCTAATTTAACTACGGTCTTCCAAATAAAATTTCGAACATGCCCCTAAGTCAAAAATCACCATACAAAGCTGTTGGAATCATCAAAATTCTATTCCGGGATAGTTTGCACATAAGTTCACATCTGGTCACTATTTGAACTTAAGCTTTAAAACTTGGAACTAAGTGTTCCAATTCATTCCAAAACCTCACCGAACCTAAACCAATTACTCCGGCAAGTCATATATCAGTTATAAAGTACAGAATGAACAATAAATAGGGAAACAGGGTTATAACTTTTAAAATGACAGACTGGGTCCTCCCCCTATTAAACAAACGTTCGTCCTCGAACGGGTTTAGAATTATACCTGGAGTCTCAGATAGATGTGGATATTTGTTCTGCATCTCCCGCTCCGTCTCCCAAGTAGCTTGTTCTTCTGGCTGGCCTCTCTACTGCACCTTCACGGAAGAAATGTTATTTGACCTCAACTTTCGAACCTGCTTGTCCAAAACAGCCACTAGTTCCTCAACATAAGATAGATCCCTGTCCAACTGAACTGAATTGAAGTCTAACACATGAGACAGATCGCCGTGATACTTCCGGAGCATAGAAACATGGAATACCGGATGAACTGCAGAGGGACTAGGTGGTAGTGCACGTCTGTAAACCACCTCTCCAACTCTCTCAAGAATCTCAAAAGGCCCAATATACCTAGGGTTCAACTTGCCCTTCTTTCCAAACCTCATCACACCCTTCATAGGCGAAACCCGGAGCAAGACCCGCTCACCAACCATGAATGCAACATCACGAACCTTCCGATCTGCATAACTCTTCTGTCTAAATTGGGCTACACGAAGTCGATCCTGAATCAAATTAACCTTTTCCAAGGCATCCTGAATCATGTCTGTACCCAATAGTATAACTTCACCCGGTTCGAACCAACCCACTGGAGACCGGCACCGCCTGCCATATAAGACCTCATACGGCGCCATCTGAATGCTTGACTAATAATTGTTGTTGTAAGCAAACACTGCAAGTGATAAGAACTGATCCCAAGCACCCCCAAAATCTATCACACACGCACGAAGCATATCATCCAATATCTGAATAGTGAGTTCAGACTGCCCGTCTGTCTCAGGGTAAAATGCTGTACTCAACTCCACACGAGTACCCAACTCTCGCTGTACAGCCCTCCAAAACCGTGAAGTAAACTGTGTACCCCGGTCAGAGATGATAGATACCGGTACGCCTTGAAGTCTGACAATCTCGCGAATATAGACTTGAGCCAACTGCTCGGAAGAATAGGTAGTCATCACAGGAATGAAATGAGCTGACTTGGTCAGCCTATCCACAATCACCTAAACTGCATCAAACTTCCCCTGAGTCCGTGGAAGCCCAACAACGAAAATTCATAGTGATTCGCTCCCATTTTCACTCCAGAATTTCTAACTTCTGAAGCAATCCATCTTGCCGCTGATGCTCATATATTACCTGCTGACAATTGAGACACCGAGCTGCATACTCCACTATGTCTTTCTTCATCCGCCTTCACCAATAGTGATGTCTCAGGTCCTGATACATCTTTGTAGCTCCCGGATGAATGGAGTAGCGCGAACTGTGAGCCTCTTGAAGAATCAACTCACGCAAACCATCTACATTAGGCACACATAGCCTGCCCTACATCCGTAATACACCGTCATCTCCAATAGTGACTTCCTTGACATCACCGTGCTGAATCGTGTCCTTAAGGACAAGCAGATGGGGATCATCGTACTGACGCTCTCTGATACGATCATAAAGAAAAGATTGAGAAACCACACAAGCCAAAACTCGGCTCGGCTCGGAAATATCCAACCTCACAAACTGGTTGGCCAAGGCCTGAACATCCAAGGCTAAAGGCCTCTCTGCTACCGGTATATATGCTAAGCTGCCCAAACTCTCCGCTAAGGCTGGCAAGTGGGCCGGTCCAGTCCCAGGACCAGCTCGGGACCGCGGGCCAAACGGGCCAGGACAGTTAGGACCAGTTTTAGTGGGGCCGGTCCGGTCTCGTGGGTCGGTCCTATGCTTTGGGCCCGCCAGGCCCGGGACCATTTGGCCCGTCAGGGATCGGGACCGGACCGGTCCCTTAGCGGGCCAAACGGTCCCAACGGTCAACTTTTAAATAGTCGTTGGGCTATTTATAAAATAGCCATTTAACCTATATATATATATATATATAAAAATTATATTCGATAAACTATATATAAATACCCTATACTATATAATATATATATATATATATATATATATATATATATATATATATATATATATATATATATTATATAGTATAGTATAGTATAGTATATACTAAATGTATAATATATAAGCTATATTAAACAATTCAGTCTAACAGGAAAAAGCATTTCAACTTCAATCCAGATTCATTTTTCGGTTGCAATGCCAAAAGTAGATAGTTTGTTATTATTATCTTTTTTTCGTCAAAGATAGTTGTTATTAGAGTTAAATAAAAATATCTTATGTCCAAGAGTGGATTTGAAAGTCTTAGTAACAGCCTGTTACTAAGATATGTGTGTATGTGTGTATTGTTTTTTTAATTACCTTTAATAATATAATAAGATAACTCTTTTATTCTCCATTACTTCTTGTCTTTTTTATATAATAATATAATAAGATAACCCCTTTATTCTCCATTACTTTTTGTCCCCTTTATATAACAATATAATAAGATAATAAGATAACCTCTATTTAATTTTTTTTAAAAAATCTGTTAGGCCCACTTAGCCCATTTAGCCCGTGGGCCGAGACCGTTTAGCCCGGGACCAAACGGTCTGGTCCCGGACCTGTCCATACAAAAAGACCGTTTAGCCCGTTTAATTTGGGACCGGCCCGGGATCGGGCCCGAGACCGTTTGAACCGTTCTACTTGGCCCGTTAATGCCCGGGACCGGCCCATTTGCCACCCTTACTCTCCGCCTTACGACTCAAGGCATCGGCCACTACATTGACCTTCCCGAAATGATAGAGAATGGTGATATCATAATCCTTAAGCAACTCCAACCATCTCCGATGCCGCAAATTAAGATCCTTTTGTTTAAACAGATATTGTAGACTACGGTGATCGGTGTAGACCTCACAATGGACACCCTATAAATAATGCCGCCAAATCTTCAAGGCATCAACAATAGCTGCTAACTCAAGCTCGTGGACCGGATAATTCTTCTCATGTACCTTTAACTGTCTAGACGCGCAGGCAATCAGCCTACCGTCTTGCATCAAGGCTGCACCAAGACCAATACGCGATGCATCACAATACACAGTATAAGACCCTAAACCTGTAGGTAATACCAATACTGGGGCTGTAGTTAAAGCTGTCTTGAGCTTTTGGAAGCTCTCCTCACATTCTGCGGTCCACCTGAACGGAGCACCTTTCTGGGTCAATTTGGTCATATATGCAGCAATAGAAGAGAAACCCTCTACAAATCGGCGATAATACCCCGCCAAACTAAGAAAACTCCGGATCTCAGTAGCTGATGATGGTCTGGACCAACTCTGCACTGCTTCAATCTTCTTCGGATCTACCTTGATCCCTTCGCACGAAACTATATGACCCAAAAATCCCAATGAATCAAGCCAGAATTCACACTTTGAAAATTTTGCATATAACTTCTTTTCTCTCAAAGTCTGAAGCACAGTCCTCAGGTGTTGCTCATGATCTTCCCGACTTCGGGAATATACCAGAATGTCGTCAATAAATACAATGACGAAAGAATCAAGATAGGGTTGAAATACACTATTTATTAAGTGCATAAATGCTGTTGGGGCGTTGGTTAGCCCAAATGACATTACAAGGAACTCATAATGACCATACCGCCTCCTAAAAGCAGTCTTTGGGATATCTGATTCCCAAATATTCAACTGATGATAGCCTGAACGCAAGTCGATCTTAGAGAACACTCTAGCACCCTGAAGCTGATCAAATAGGTCATCAATATGTGGCAATGGATACCTGTTCTTTACTGTAACCTTGTTTAGTTGGCGGTAATCTATACACATCTGCATAGAACCATCCTTCTTCTTCACAAATAAGACAGGAGCACCCTAAGGTGATACACTGGGCCGAATGAAGCCCTTATCAAGCAACTCCTGTAACTATTCTTTTAATTCTTTCAACTCTGCTGGGGCCATACGATATGGTGGAATAGAAATGGGCTGAGTGCTCGGTAATAAATCAATGCCAAAGTCAATATCCCTGTCGAGTGGCATACCCGGAAGATCCGCTAAAAATACATATTGGCATGGAAGAAGCCGGAAGATCTGTATTCTAAGAAATCGTTGACAAACCGCCTCTACCTGAAAAAGAGGTTATACAATCTCCGTATGAACAAAGGTACACATGTTAAAACTCACCTTGATGAGTTTACTTCAATTATAATGGACCTGAAGAACGTGGATATCAAAATTGAGAGTGAGGATCAGGCCTTGATTGTGTTATGCTCTTTACCACAGTCTTATGATACTTTGTCGATACGCTGCTATATGAAAAAGATAATATTTTAGTGGAAGATGTTAGTAATACCCTAAACTCTAAAGAGTTGAAAAAGAGCTTTCCACACAACAGAATTGAGGGCGGGGGTCTTGTGATTTGAGGAAGAACACAACAAAAGGACTTTAAAAATGCCACATCAAAGTCTAGAGCAAGGAAGCAAAACTGTTTTGAGTGGAGGGAGCAAGGTCACTACAAGAGAGATTGTGCTAAGCTGAAGGAGAAAAGAGGGAAGCAAAAAATAGATAATTCGGCACATGTTGTTGACACTGCAATAGTTTTGATGATAGTGATTATGTAGGGGAAGTTTGTGCCGTGAGTTCTAGTCATGGGCAGAATTCTTGGGTTCTTGATTCTGGTGCTACTTTCCAGCAAATGAGTTGGACTGTCTACATGGGAGATGATAATCCATTACCAGTAGAGGGGATTGGTAACATCAGATTGAGAATGTTCGATGGAATTATCAGAAACATTGAGTGTTGGCATGTTCCTCGAATAAAGAAAAATTTGATTTCTCTTTCCGACTTTGAACGATTAGGGATATATGTTTCACTCCGAGAATGGAATACTTAAAGTATGTAAAGGCTCCGTGGTACTCATGAAGGGTAAACTTCATTCTAAATTGTATCATCTTCATGCAGTGTAGTTGAAGGGGAAGCTGTTGTAGCTTCTAGGAAAAATGAGTTTAATGAGTCCTAGTTGTGGCACTTGCGACTTGGTCATATGAGTGATAAGGGGTTGTCTTTGTTGAGTAAGCATAATAAGTTGAATGGGGTAAGAAAATCAAGTTTTGAATTTTTGTGAGCATTGTTTGTTTGGTAAACAGACAAGGGTAAAGTTCAGCAAGATGGCCGAGTACAAGACCAGAGACAAGTTAGATTATATACATTCAGACTTATGAGGTCCAAACAGAGTTCCCTCCAAGAGTAGTGCCAGATTTTTTATGACTTTGATTGATGATTACTCAAGGATGGTGTGGACGTATTTTTTGAAAACAAAAGATGAGGCATTTCCGACATTTTTAAAATGGAAGACGATGGTTGAGACACAGACAGAAAGAAAAGTTAAGCGTCTTCGAACTGAAAATGGGTTGGAATTTAGCAATTCTGAGTTCGATAATTTCTGCAGCAGAGAGGGCATAGTGAGACACCGCACTTGTGTCGGAACACCACAACAAAATAGTATTGCAGAACGTATGAACATAACGCTTTGTGATAAGGCACAAAGCATGCTTTCACACTCGTGTGTTAGAAAGGATTTTTAGGCAGAAGCAATGAATACAGCTTGTTATTTGGTCAATAGATCTCCATCCACAACTATTGAGTTCAAAACTCCTTTTGAGATATGGTCTGGTTCGCCTGCTGATTATTCAAATTTAAGGATATTTGGTTGTTGTGCTTATGCTCATGCGAGGGATGGAAAACTTTTGACGAGGGAAAAGAAGTGCATATTTCTAGGGTATGCAACTGGAGTGAAAGGTTATAGGTTGTGGTGCACAGGTCAAAAGACTTCAGGGCTAATTATCAGCAGGGATGTAACATTCAATGAATCTGCCTCGCTGGACAGTCAGAGGGAGAAGGCAACAGCAGAAACAATCGTGGTGTCAGTGACGACATAGAGCTAGAAATTGAATCTCAGCCCAGTAGTTCTAAAGGAGATGAAGTGGAGGAGGTGCAAAATATTGATCAAGATGATAATCTTAATGCACTTGCGCAACAACAACTATATAGCATTGCAACAAGTAGAGAGAAAAGAGTGATCAACCAACCACAAAGGTTTGCAAACGTAGTTGGTGGGAATCTTCTCGGATATACAAATCCCGTGGGATTTGCTTTGGCAATTGCAGAGACCGTTGAGGCGTTTGAGTGTTATAGCAATCCAGAAGCTATTTAGAGTATAAAACCAAATCGATGGATTAGTGTTATGGCTAAAGAGATTGAGTCTCTTAATAAGTTTAGGCGTTGCCTAGCCTTGGTTGATGTGTGTGATAATGAATAGAGCCCTCGTGAGGGCCGAGGGCAAGGTAGAGAGACGTTGTTCCCTTTAATGAAGAGAAATCAAGCCAAGGGGAAGATTTGTTATTTTGTGGCTTGAATTATTTCTTTGTATTTTTAGGAAACCCATAATCCCTATAGATTTAGGAAAACTCATGGTCCTAATAGATTTGGGAAAGAAAAACCTATAGTTCTTGTCAAATTGAAAAACCTTTCTCTTTTAGGTTTGAGACTATTTTGGATCTATACGTAGGGGTTGTAGTTGGGATTGTATAAATTGTATTGTGCTTTTCTTCTAATTCATAGTAGAAAACTCTCTTGCTTTTGCCTCGAAGATTAGGCTTAGCCGAACCTCGTTAAATCCTTATATTAATTTTTCTTCTATATTTACTTTGTGTGTGATTGTGTATTAGTTAACTCACGATCTTCCGATTTCAAGTAATGGTGTATAGAGGCAGACAGCATAGCTGCTGCGTACGCAGTTGTGTTGAATATTTAAATGATTGTGCATCTCATTCTATATAGTAGTATAGTAATATTTGTTTGGCCTATCCATCTATGGGTTGTGATGAATCAAACTTATTAGAAACGTCCCGCTTTGGTCAATTCTCTAATTCCTATGCATTTTTCAGTAGCAATGACTCACTCATGACTCACCCCATCTGCATCTAATCTTGAATCCTTATTGGCTACACATATCTCAGTCTGGCAGTCAATGTTGCCACTCATTTTTATGTGTTTACTCATATTTTATTTTAGGAAAAAAAAAAAGGGAAGAGATTATGTTGCAGAGGAAATAATAAATTGGAATTTTCTCAAGAGTTTTTATACATTACATGCATGATATGGGCAGAATGAATTATTACATTTATTTTGTAATAACTTGTCCTTAGTCCTACCTAGCCTGTATCACATAATTAATTACCTCTGTTTTGTCACAAAACAATTGGTGCCTACACAGGAATATCCACTAGGCACTAGTTATGTTCACCGCCAATGGTTTCTATAGACAAATATTCAGTTTTTGCATTTCTGATAAATAATTTTTGTGTCAGGCTTGTGCATAAATGATTGTGAAATAAAATACTTTCCCTGGATAACATAATTATAACTCTCTGCCATACTATATGAGATTTTTAAATATGTGATAACATATTATTTATTATCATTATTATTATTATCAAATATTTATTATAGAGTTTTTTTGGTAATTGCTTTATAAATGACATAATTATATAAATATTGTTTATATTATCACTGCATAAAAACTTAAAGTACTATAAGTCTGATCGCAAATTTTCGGTCTTTCAAACGCAATTGACCAGTTGAGTTTCGACACGGTATTGCAATCTAAAATTTAATATATAATGAATACTTGTCAATTATAAATGTGAATCAACATAGAATTGAGGTCATAGTCTCATGTTGACCAGGTCACAAATCTAAATAATTCTACTCACTTATACTAATATATGATTGCTGTTAAGCATTGCGGAAAAGGGGCTAGGTGTGTTTAATTATTACTTGAGTGCAATTAATCATGCAACATAGACGTAAACGACAAGCAAATAATTTAAGACGTACAAATTTTAAACGTTTATTTGGCCAAATTGCATGAGCTGATTTGACCACTACGTCTACGTGGGAGCTACTTGATTCAATCCCCATATATAATCCGTGCCTTAATTATAGGGATTACTATTACTATGATGGTTTATAGTAATTAAGCGTGTTTTTGTAGCTCAAAAGAGATGATAAGTTGTTTGATATATTGATACATGTATGGCAAAAGAGAACCTACAAGGAATGTAGATTATATTTTTTTATCAATCATATTATTCAAGATTGATATGGAAAATAAGAATCAAAGTAGCGGAAACATAATTTTCATTAAGGAAATTTAAAAAAATTTAAAAAATAAACACGCAAAGAAGTTAGAGGATATATTCAACACTTAATATAAATATATGGAAAAACAAATTAACCATATATATATACAAATAAGTTTCAGCGAAGAGGATTTAACTTAACCGAACTCCTTCCGCCAACCTAACTTCATCCAACAAACTTGATATGTTTAATTTTTATCCTTAGTTGTTGTTTGATATATTAATTGGTAGAATGGAGGATAGATTGCTAGTTTGCTCATACTAAAGTTGGGGGCTTATGTTCAACTTTAGTTTTTTTTTCCTGCTTGTAAATATTTTCTCCTTGGTAATAAAATTTTCTAATTACCAAAAAAAAAACCTAATAATTTAATATGTTACAACTGATTACATATACTACCAATGTATATAATTTAGCTCCAAGTCATTGAGATTCTTGCTATTTTGCAAGCTATTACTTATAATTTACTTTACCTACAAATTTTAGTTGGAGTTGCATTTTCAAGAACATGAGAAGCTAGTCTTAATAGGAGACAGACCTAACACAAGAAACGTGATGTATGTAATTACTTGAACTTTATGTCACATCATTTGAATTGGCATTAAGTTCAAAAAATTTATATTTCCTCCGTCTCAATATAAGTGAAATCATTTGATTGTGCACGGAATTTAAGAAAATAAATAAGATTTTTAAACTTGTGGTATAAAATGAGGCAGATATATTTTGTATGGCTATAAATTATTGCATAAAGGTAAATTATTTCTAAATAGGAAAATTAGTCATTCTTTTTAGCATGGACTAAAAAAAATAAGTTCACATAAATTGAAACAGAGGGAGTATAAATTTTGTTGTGAAATAATATTACGCTAATAAACCAAACAATAATTTGATTTACAAATAATGAGTCGAAGTTTTCATGTAATAGTCCTCTTAGTTATGAACTTATGATAGACAAAGCACACTTATTATGCGTAACAAATTGCAAAAGAATGATGGGAATTTAATACATGACATCATGATGATGATAATAAACAATAATACAATATAAATGAGTCATTTCTTACTTTCCTTGGTCACGAATTTATCAAAATTTAAGTGGATTATAGATCATCTAGAATTTTTCTAACAAAATAGACATCGACCAAGGCTTACATAATAGTCTTGTGCTATTCTGAGTGGGACTTTCAACTACCAAACCCATATAAGACATATTTTCCACATAAGAATTTTGAAATTTCTGGGAAAAAAATTCAAATGAAAATGATATTTGAAAATTAGAGTTATGTTTGAACATGAATACAATTTGGAACTTTTTTGAATTTTTATTTTTAAGTGATTTGAAGTGAAAATTTTGAAAACCGATTTTTTAGAGTTTTTAAAATTTTCAAAAAATTTTAAAATTCAACTTCAAGTGAAATTTAAAATTTTTATAATGTAATTTTTTATGGCCAAAAGCACCCCATAACATGAATTAGGATCAAATCCATTGCACTTTTAATTAGTTTTTCTCATTTTTAAAAAGTATCTTAAGCTAGAAATGTAATCACAATTAGTTGGGAAAGAGAAGATAATTATTTTATCCCTTATTAATATTCTTAACTTTCTATGTCCATTACATATATTGTTCTAGTAAAATAGACAACCTAAAATTATAATTAAAAATTAATCTATTTTCCATAAAGGCATAAACCTTATCCACATTTTCTTGAGGTTGTACTGTTAATGATTATTCATATGGTCAGCAATCAAAACCAATCAGTCAACGAATCTAATGAATGCTTTGTTTGAACAAGCTGGCAAGGAAATGAGTCAGCAGTTGAGTCAGCAGAGCCATAGGATCATGACACGTGTCCTGCCATCTCGTTTATGGTTTCTGAATTATTCAATTGATTTTAAATTTTAAATAGTAGAAGATGAAAATTATATTATAAAAAACAAAAAGTGAGAAATAAAGTAAATAAAACAAATGGTCGTTAATTTGGTTGGCATCCCTGGCCCTTTTAACATGTCAGCAGCAGTGCACCTTTGATCTTTTCTAATATCCACAGAAAATTTTAAATGGATAATTTTAAAATATTTTTGAAAGAGAAAGAAGCTTAACCAGAAATCTACACACTGCACCCTAAGAAAGGTAAAAGAAAAATGTACTCTACTTAATTCCATTTTGATTCATCATTTCAGCTAATTTAAAGTAGTTGGATAAGATATTATCATTCTTAATTCTTTATGAGAAAAAGTACCCTCTTATTCTGAACAATGAACATGGGGTTAAATTTAACATATTATTCTGTGAATCCAGCCGGAAGAAAACATATCAATTGAATAAATTCATCATTAATTTAACAAATTAAGTTAAATACATCTTTCAATATTTTCCACAACTCCCCACACAAAATAATAGGTAGCAACACCAATATTTATAATAATATAAAATTTACTTTAACTCAAAACTAAAATTTATTTTAATATAATTCTGAATACAAACTCTACTTAAATATAAATTAAAAAAACGAACAAATATTATATCATAAATAATTTAGATTTTCTACATTAACTTTAAATTAGATTTCCAACAATCATCCAGCAACATTGATTAATTCATTAGAACTATCGAGATTTTGTATTAATTTTTTCCCTAAACAATCAAAATAACTTTAAGCAAATTGTACATACGCAACAGTTCAGAATATTCGAGCAAAAAAGGGAAATAATAAGAGAAAAGAACAGTGAAAGAAAATAGGCTTAAAATCATGCGGCTGAATTTTCTTTTGCCGTGGAAGCGACACGTGGCTCATTCTTCTTGCGGCTATTTTTATTCCTTTTCTCTTTCTTTATAAACTGGTCCCAAATCCAATTCAATCTCCATTCCTCTTTCTACAATTCCTTCAAAACTCTTCAATTTTTACCTCTAAATCCTTTATTTTACCAAATTTCTTCAAATCAAGCCCCTTTTACTTGTCATATCATAAATTTCTGGTTGTAATTTTATAAAGATTCAAACTTTTTCCGGATTTTTCTTTGGAAATTATGGAGGTTTCAGTTATGGGAAGTTCTCAGGTAAATTTGGGTAGGAGTGATTTGGGATGTAGAGAAATTGCTAGTTTTAATTTAAATTCAAAGATATCTTCTTCTGTGAAGATTTCAAGAGTATGTATTGGCCAAAGTATTAAATGGCCTTTAAAATCTTTGAATGGATTCAGTTTGAAAGCCTCTGCTTGTTCACAAGTTGAACCAGTTATATCAGAGAATGATTCTACCAACAGAAAATCTAAGCCGGTAAGCGAACTGTTCTTGTTTTTTTCTTTTTCTTTTTTTCACTTGATTCTAGTTTATTACTATTATTATTTCATTTGTATGGTAAAAAAAAGATTGGTAAATTTGAGCTTCTCAGAAAATATGTTAATTGTTTTGTTTTGCTGTAAAATTTGGGGCTTTGCAGCTATAATAACAAGAACAACAAAAAAAAAACTAGTGTAAAATCTGGGTAGTTAGTAAGTTACCCCTATCTTATATAAAATAGAGAGGCGGTTTCTGACGGACGCTCGGCTAAAGGAACAGTGAAGCTTTCTTGCTATAAATTATGGTGAAAAAGGGGCTTAGAATGCTTTGAACTTTGTGTTGTTTACCAAAAAAACGCTGTTTTTTTGTTACGTAACATTCAACTTTGTGGTTTTTCTTTTTTTTGTTACATAAAAATAATTTTACTATGCTTAGTTATCACAATAATCACTTTGATCATATTTTACAAACCTTTTACCTAAAAAGTCTATTTTGTCGTTGACATTATAAATATTCTCATTTATGTAATACCTTCTATATAATATAATATACTTTTACCCAGATATTTTACTTATAATTAAAATAATTTATTATTGTTTTATTTATTATTTTTATAATATATTTGTATATTTAATTTTTTCTTAATATTAATTTTCAAGATATATGAGTAGCATAATTAAATTTGTCAATAACATTACCGTGAATAAATCTCAAGTTAACGTTCTTAATCATGCTTAATGAAATATGTTTAATGAAAATTAAAAAATCAAACTCATTGATTTATCAGCCAAGCCATACACATTAATTTAATAAATAAAATACGCACATTTAGCAAAATGACACATCAGATTAATACTTTCAAATATATAATATTAACAGATAAAGCTTTAAAAAACTTAATATTAAACACATATATCTTTGAAGCTTTTTTTAAAATTTTATTGATTATAAAAAACTATCATTTGTTAAACAAATATGTTTTTATTATTTTAAATAAATATTAAAAAATAAATATTTTTTTTATCATTCTTATATTTAAAATATGTTCATGTTTGAATATGATTAAACAAATTGAGTGCCATGAAAAAATTAAATGTATGGATATATTATAAAAATAATAAATAAAATAATTTAAATTTATTTTAATTATAAGTAAAATACCTAAATAAAAATTATATAGTATATAATATAGAAGGTATTACATAAATGAGAGGATTTATAATGTCAAGGACATAATAGACTTTTCAAATAAAAGTATTATAAAATCTGTCCAAGGTGACTTTTGTGATAAATAGAGAAAAGTAAAATAATTTTTGTGTGACAGAAGAAAGAAAAGTGACTTTTGAGTAATGAACACAAAGTTGAATGATTTTTACGTAACAAAAAGAAGAAAAATAACTTTTGCGTAATGAACACAAAGTTGAATGACCACCCATAAAATTTACTCAAATTTTAGAGAGTAACTTGTATCCTGCGGTGTTTTTGCCAGTCTAATCAAGCTAATGGAGATTGCATTGTTTCCTTAATCAATAAATATGGTTTCTTATGGTTTGAATTGTCCTAGGCTTTGTTTATAAATTTGTGAATACAACATTCAGCATTGCTTGGTAAAGCATTTAGCTAGAAATATTGAGTGCCTTCTGCAGTACCATGATGAGTGCATTGTTTGCATTTAGGTTAGTTATAAGGGGCCACTTTTGTTTCTTAGGAGCTTAGCTAGATACTGTTGAAGATAATTCTGAGCATGACTTGTTTAAAATCTCAAGTAGTTCAACAGTTAGGAATGTCAATAGACCAATGTATGACAATCAGCATATCAACATTGTATTTGCTGATGATTTTGTAAGCCAATGCCTATTTTTCAGGAGAATTTCTTCTTGCCTTGTATTTTCTTGTAATTGTGAATTCTGCATGATCTATAGCAGTTTATTAAAAGACATCGCTTGGTCGCTTAAAGCGATGAAGCCATGCAAGTGAAAAGTTATTGCTTCATTAGTGAAGGTATGTGCTTCAGAGAAGTGTGCGCTTCAAACAACAACGGAAAAGTGATCTTAACGAGAAGTGATCAGTCTTTTTGAATATCATTTTTGAGAAGTTGGATTAGTATCAACATTATTGTGCATTGGATGCTAAAATTGGTTATGCTAATTGCGATTTTATTATTATAATACTAAATCCACGTATGTTTGATATTCTTTAATTTCGTAAATTGTGCGCTTCACTTCCCGCTTTTGCTTCAAGCCCGATGTACCTTGTCGTTGTTTTTGTGCACTTTTTGCTTTTGAAAACACTGTTCTATTGCTATATTGACATTTCTTGCTTTCGCAGAATGATGGCGTGAAACTATTTGTTGGGTTGCCACTTGATGCTGTTTCAAGTACTAATACGGTAAACCATGCTAGAGCAATTGCAGCTGGATTAAAAGCGTTGAAGTTACTCGGTGTAGATGGCATAGAACTCCCAGTTTGGTGGGGGGTTGTTGAGAAGGAAACCAGGGGAAAGTATGACTGGACAGGCTACCTTGCACTTGCTGAAATGATCCAAAAACTGGGTCTTAAGCTTCATGTCTCACTTTGCTTCCACGCGTCAGAGGAACCGAAAATCCCACTTCCAGAATGGGTTTCTCGGATTGGTGAATCTGACCCTAGTATCTTCTTTAAGGACCGTTCAGGACAACACTATAAAGATTGTCTCTCGTTCGCGGTTACTGATGTTCCTGTTCTTGATGGAAAGACTCCAGTTCAAGTGTACAAAGAGTTCTGTGAGAGTTTCAAGGATGCTTTTTCCCCATTCATGGATTCCACAATCACGGTATGAATTGTTCAGTTTAACGTTCAATCTTTTGAGCATTATAGTTACATCGGATTTAACTCACTTACATTGAGATTGTAAAGAATTTATACTAGTAGTATATTTTAACCTGTTGCCATTGTAGTAAGTTACCTGATATTTTGTCAGTGTTACTAATCTCACTTCTATGAATGATTGCCTATAGTAGTTATCGTTTAAGTGACCTATATAGAAGTCAAAAATCATCAGTGGCTAAATTTTGTCATCTTTCAGGGAATTTCCTTTGGTCTAGGACCAGAAGGCGAGCTTCGCTATCCTTCTCATCACAATCCATCCAAAATGAACAATCATCAGGGAGCTGGTGAATTCCAGTGTTATGACGAATACATGTTGAATTCTCTCAAACAGTATGCTGAAAATAGCGGGAATCCTCTATGGGGACTTGGCGGTCCACACAACGCCCCTGGATATGATCAATCACCTATGACAAGCAACTTCTTCAAGGAGCATGGAGGATCTTGGGAGACGACTTATGGTGACTTTTTCCTTTCTTGGTACTCAGAGCAGCTGATTTCACATGGAAACCGACTTCTTTCTCTTGCCTCTGAAATTTTCAATGACGTTCCGATCTCAATTTGTGGTAAAGTTCCGCTTGTGCACTCTTGGTACAGAACCCAATCCCA
This sequence comes from Nicotiana tomentosiformis, assembly GCF_000390325.3. NCBI lineage: Eukaryota > Viridiplantae > Streptophyta > Magnoliopsida > Solanales > Solanaceae > Nicotiana > Nicotiana tomentosiformis. The sequence goes on along the minus strand of NC_090820.1, from coordinate 33,679,526 downwards.
CCCTAGCGAGCTAACAGCAGGTTTCTATAACACTACCAACAGAGATGGTTATGAAGCAGTAGTTGAGATGTTCGCAAAGCATTCGTGCCAAATTATCTTGCCCGGGATGGATCTCTCGGACCAGCACCAGCCAAATGAATCCCTTTCGAGCCCAGAGTTATTGCTTGCTCAAATCGCAGCATCTTGCAGAAGTCACGGAGTGGAAATCTTGGGGCAAAACTCAATGGTTGCTAATGCCTCAAATGGTTTTGAACAGATAAAGAAGAACTTGTCAGGTGAAAAAGAAGTCATGAGCTTGTTCACATATCAAAGAATGGGTGCTGATTTCTTTTCTCCTGAACATTTCCCTTCATTTACTCAATTCGTTCGGAGCCTTAATCAACCAGAATTGGATTCAGATGATCAGCCGCTGAAACAGGAAGAACGTGTTGAATCGCTTACTGGTAATATTCTCCAGAAGCAAACAGCTTAGGTTCAGATTCTATGTATATATTTGGACATCACCTTATGTATATCACTTAGAAATTCTAGTGCTAGTATTACACATTTGTTAGTGATAAGCTGGTTGTAGCTGAAACCTGTTTATCTGTTATATATTTATTATAATTAGTATGAGAAAGTTCCTTGGCATGAATTATGAAAATAACTTATGATCTTACTGCTATTTGGTTGTCTTGAGCTTGAAGAGCAAAATGAGCCTCAGGATATGATTTGTCTCTCTGCAAATATTCCCTTCTGGATTATGAATTTTATTTTGAAAGCTCATGAATTACGATGGTGATTGGTTTTCGTATTTTGCGGTTAAAAGGTAGTATTCTGGTTTCTGGAACCAAATAGGACCACTTAATAATATCTCTTCTTTTTCCTTAGTTGTATGAGCCTAAGTAATTTGTTTAACACAAGCAGTGAAATCTAAAGCAGCATTGTTCTGGTTTTTAACTTTTTCCTATATCCACGATTTGGATTTTACGTCGTGAATTAAAAAAATGACTAGGTTCAGAGAACTCGTAACGGTTTGAAATAGATTGATATTATTTCTTTCAAATCAGGCAAATGATTCAAACTAAATTGCTCCCAAGAATTGTCATGTACCCAAAAATGGACAAAGCGATATCTTAGAATCTCTGATTTTCCACATAAATGACATTCCTGACAAAAAACTGGGCCCAAGTTTTAATAACACAATCCCACCAAGTAAGAAACCAGGGGCTAAGCTACAATATTAGGTTTCAAATAACTCAATATTTTTTACTTAGATGGTATATTATATTAGAATATTTATTAATTATGTATTAATATATAATTATAAATCTAATAACTAAAACGAGCTATATGCTTAATACTACCTTCGTCATTTTTACTTGTTTACTATGGACTTTGCACAACCCTTAAAAAATAATAAATGAAGTGCATAATTTACCATGATACACATATTAACTGATGTATATTTTTAATTAATTTGAAAAAATAATTTAAAATGAGTAATTAATATTATGAGTATAATAGAAAAAAAAGTTGTCTATATTGTTATGTTAAAAGTGACAAGTAAAAATAAAATCTATTTTTAAAATAAAAAACAAACAAAAGTGAACCGAGAAAATTCATAAACTTCGATTCACATATAATTACGATAATGTTTCTCTTTGCTTTGAAGATAACGAAAACTGTACAGACAAGAAATAGGTATCTGTAACAGTGGCCACAGGCCAAAATATAGAGTAACATCAGACAGATAAGAAACCTTGTGATTTGTGAACATCGAAAAAAACCGTACATTTGGCAACATATGGCGTGTGCACTTATCTATTTGTTTATTCAAATTCCGACACTATATATGATTGAATCTTCACCAAGAAGAAAACTATACAATGGTTTAAAATATATATATATATATATATATATATATATATATATATATATATATATATATTGATCATATAAAATAATCTATACAATCGAGTCACTTATTACGCAATTACAGGTATGTTTATCCGTAAAACGGTACAGTTGAATTTGTTCGTGATTTCTAGACAAGTGAATTAATTTGATCCAAAAAATAACAAAATAACTGATGAAATACAAAATACTCAGCCTTAAAATGTAGATGAAATGATAGAGTTGTCGAGTCCGGGAACAGGATTTTCGGGTACGATAATGATGAGATCAAAAAGCGAGAAAGCAAAACTGTATTAAAATTCTTTATAGAATGTAGTGTAAGTTAGCCTGAAAATTCATGTCCCTTACAATGATCATTGAGCTTATTATTTATAGTTATGAAGAAGGTATTAGGGTCGTGCCCTTCTTTAATGTCAATTATGAGGAGCATTGATGAAGACGTAACGGTGAACATAAATGCCAAATTCTCTGTAACGGGCCGTTGCTCTTAATGCTGTGGAATATTCCTCATTGAATGCTACCGGGCGCAGAGTATTCAATGCCTTCATGAACGTTATCTTTTCCGGTGACACACGAGATAGCTGCGTCCGATTTTTCGTCCTCCCGGCTTAGGTTCCACGTGTCCCCTTCTTGGGTGGCCACATGCCATAACATATTTTACCCAATACAGATAGTCCTCCAGTGACATAACTTTGTGTTACCGGAAAGTTGGTAGAAGCACTCTTTTGGCGGGAATTACTATAATTCCTTTTGAAGGCCACTGACGGTTGATTAGACGTCTGTCACTCCGTATTTAATGCCCCGAACACGCGTCTTCCCATGATTTAACACGTTTTTTGCCGGTTATCGAGGTAATCTTAGCCAAGGATTTAGCCCCCAAAATTTTACTTATACGTATGAACTTGCCCCCTTGTATTCCAACTTTTTTCATCTTATTTCGCCTACTGAGTCTTCATCTTCTTCAAACAGAAAAAATCCTTTCTCTTTTTCGATGGTTTCTTCCTCAAAACGTACTAGTTCTTCAAAAGGCAAAAACAAAACTGACGACTTTGTCGCTCCAACCGTAGACTCCATCATACCAAAAAGACTCAATACCGCAAAGGATTTTGAGGAGAAATTCCTTTCTGCTAACGCTTGTACATGAGCTGTTAGAAGGTACCCTTTTTCCATTCGTCCTTCCAGTATTCCGCTGTGAAGAAAGGTTGCCGTTGCCATGAATTGGATATCATCGCTCCCGATCTATCGAAGCGAGTGACCCTTCCCAAGGAAGGTTTTACTACTTTTACACATATCCTTTACTTTGGGTGCGTTTTCTTTGAGTGGAGAGCTTGATTCCATGATTGCATAATTTTGCCTCCGCTATCAGGTGTGTTTAGCACAGGTAAGTCGTTCTGTGTGAAGGATGGTTGCCTGCCTTCGACGTTTGTGACAAGAAACTGTAGAAGAGTTAACATTAGCTCACATGATAAATCTCTACTCCCCAAAGATTTTTTGGGGTGGGGGGGGGGGGTGGGTGTATGATAAATCTCTGCAAATGAGGTGACCATGCTTTGTTGATCAACATGGATGATGATAGTGATCGCGGGTGGACGGAACGGTTCACCACGGTTTCCACTAGCAGTATCATTTCAACAACGACTTCATCCTTTCCGGCCGCTTGAAACTGCGCTCGTAAGATCTCTAATATTCCTTCTTTCATTAAATATTATTCTATGGACGTGTTTTTATTATTTGTATGTTTCAGCAACTCGATGTGTCTCACCGGTGGTGAAAGTCTTAGACCAGTGGGTTCAGAAAATTTTGGATGTCACAACGCCCGAAACTAGCTTGTGGAAAGAGTTGGCCCCAAAATACGGGTGGAAGGACAAAAATCATGATAATTTGAACTTACCTCGCTTCCATATTTCTCTGCTTTGCATATCGATTAAACTCTTCTGACTTGTTTATGAAATTAGGTCTACCTGCGGGCTCTGTTACTATCCCCGATGAGGATGTTTTGGTTGATCCCGTTGATGCATCGAGGCTGCTTCAGGACGCTCTCACTCGAACAGGTATCTCCGGGCCTGTTTCGGGTGCAACCACATCTTCACGGAGTCCTCGGCCAGAAGATAAGCAACCAAAGAAAAGACATTCCTACGTGGCCGGGGAGAAGAATAAGCGGACGAAGACTGCTGTCCCCGAGCTATCTCCGGTGGCGATGACGCCTGGTCCTCCTTCTGGGCCGGTTATAGACACTGTGATGATTGATGACGATGAAGAAGCTAGTGATGAGGGAGCTTCTCTTCATAGAAGGCGACGATCCTTATCATCTCAACATGACGCTCAACCTGTTGCGACAGTCATACTAACCTAGGATGATGTCTCGGCACTTTGGAGAGAATTTTATTTGGTAGATAATGCCAACTCCCGTTCTCGGGCCCCAATTATTGTGACCGGTACTGCAAGGCAGAGTACCGGGTCCTTGCCGTCTTCGGTTGGCGAGTACCCAACATCCAGTGTTGCTTTTGACACAACTGTTTCCCATTCTTCTACCCCATCAGCTTCACCACCATCTTCTCCAACACCAGCAATTGCTATATCACTTCCATCTTCATTCATTATTCCACCAGCAACATCATCTCCAGCGGCTGCACCTGACCATGAAGAAAGCGTTCCTCTTCCACAATCCCCAATTCATAGGAATTTGGGGCAAAATTATGCTGCCCCTTCTGAAGATCCTCAGAGAAGGAGGAATGTCACTCTTTCGGTCTCTATCAGGTGCAATCTTATTTCCCGGCCGGTGGAGTTTGCTTACTATATGAAGCCTTTGGCTTCAGATTAGGATTGGAAAAAGATTCAGACACTCTCGGGAGAGTGTTTGTTGAATAATACTATGCATAACGCCGCATCGATACGTTTCTTTCTTCCTCTGTTATTTCTCTTACTTTTGAATGAATGTATTTTAAGTTTTACCTCTTCTTGTTTTACATGCCAACTTTCTTGCTTCTGAGGGCCTTCAAAGGTTGATTCGTGAGAAGGAAGGACTTACTTCTGAACGGGATCAACTTTTGGAGGAACGGGACCAAACCATTCTTCGTCTCTCAAAACTGGAAACCAGAGCCACCAAGGCCGACGTTTTGGAAGCTCGTTTGCAGCAAAGCGAGCAAGAATTGATAACCCTCAGTCAAGAAGTTGGCCTGTTGAGGGTTAGATTTGATGAAGCCAAGGCTAAATGGGCTGAAGTCCAGGACGCCATTCTTGCTTCAACCGAGCGCGAGGCTGCTGCTGCTGAAATGGTAACTAATTTGGAAGCAGCCTCAAACTCCAAAGTCGAAGAGCTTGCTGTCGCGGGGGCGAAGCATGCCCAACTAGAAGCGAAGTACAGGAAAACAATCGAGCATAACATGCTCTTTAGTTCAACTGTTCGCGAGCTTGACGTCAGCCTTAAATCTGTTAGGTCCGCTCGAAAAATCTTTCTGCCTAGATAACCCAACTCAAAGAAGAACTCAAGCGCCGAGATGCTTCCCTCGTTGTTGAAAAAACTTACACCATTTACAGCATGAGGAGAAAAGCCTTGAAAGAAGCCAAAGTTGGTGTCATTGATATTGATGCCGAAATTGCTAAGGCACACAAGCTTGAGTTAGCCGCTAAGACTAGCCTTCCATCGATGTCCGATGTATCTGGCCCATCTGGTTCTGGTTCCGAATTTTCGGGAACTGAAGAAGAATCGGAGGGCGACGATGTTGGAGATCAGGCTGGGGAAAATCTCGAGCCATCGGTGGAACCGTCTACCACTCCCGGGGGCGTGGACACTTCTCTTTCTCCTGGGCCTGGAAGTACTGCAGTTTAGCTTTACTTGTCTTTTCCCGTTTTGTATTTCTTTTGGCACGTTCTTGTAAATAAAGACATATTTTTGCTCAAATGTTTGTTTGAGTATTACTTTTGCTTGAATATCCGTGCAAGTTTTTTAACCCTTGTATTCTTTTAAGGATTTTGCGCATGTTTTTCTGTTCACATTTTTCTATTTGTGGTCTCGGATATATTTTCTTCGATGCACTTTGTTTCCGAGAATTATCCCTTTTACGTGAGGGTTTCAATAAGTATTTGCGCAAGTTTGCTTTTTGCGTCCTTTTCATATGCGGTTTCGGATATATTTTTTTACGATAGTATTTTTTATTCCGAACATAAATTCTTCCGAAACCAATTCTTTAATGTGAGAATTTTTTAAAAAAGGATTCTCTTATATTTACGGTACTGTTGCAGAGCACGTCTCATGTTCATTAAAGAGAGGGCCTCTCAGAATCTCTGATATTTTTACATAAATGACATTCCTGCCTTACAAAGACAAAAAAACTGGGCCCAAGTTTTAATAGCACAATCCCACCAAATAAAAAACCAGGGGCTAAGCTATAATATTAGGTTTGAACGAACTCAATAATTTTTAGTTAGATGATATATTATATTAGAATATTTATTAATTATACATTAATATATAATTATAAATTTAATAACTAAAATAAACTATATATTTAATAATAAGTTTAAAATTCATAAACTTCAAAACAGATGTAATTACGATAATGTTTTTCCTTTGCTTTGAAGATAACGAAAATTGTACAGACAAGAAAGTAGGTATCTGTAACAGCGGCCACCGGCCAAAATATAGAGTAACATGAAACAAATAAGAAACCTTGTGAACATCGAATAAAAACTTACATTTGGCAACATATGGCGTGTCCACTAGATTATCTATTTGTTTATTCAAATGCCGACACTATAATGCAATGAGATAATCGATTATATATCTGACAAGAAGAAAACTATGCAATGGTTTAAATTTTATATATATATATATATATATATATATATATATATATATATATATATATATATGATCATGTAAAATATTTATACAATCGAATAACTTATTACGCAATTACAGGCAAATCTTTATTACAAACATTAAAGTTGTTAACCTTGTAAGAATTAGTAGTAACTAACTTGCAATCATTGGTTAAATTACACTGGTAATGGAAAAAAATAGTGTATATAACCATAAAGAAATACTTTTAAACACTTCTTCCTTTCTTTCTTTTTTTAACGAGGGACAAAACAACCTCTTTTCAAATACTTCCATCAAACACTAACTAATCTAACACAAACTTCTATGCATGTGAAATTAAAGATAAGAAAAATAGCACCAAATTATTCTTTGCGGTCCATAATAAGTAATTTTGGCTTTTTTTTTTTGTGGTCCAAAATAAGTAATTTTTTCAGATTTCAAGAATGATTTAACTATTTTTTTCCTACATTCCCCATAGAGTAAATAATGTTGGAGTATGTGTTAGGAGTGTTTATGTGAAGAGATAGTAAATGTTAATATGGTCAATTTTATTGTTAATTAATGTTAAAAGGTGAATTTCTTAATATGTGTGAAAATAACTTAAAAAAATTACTTATTATAAATCGGAGGGAGTACAATATTTGATTTAAAGAAACAATGAGGATTATAATTTCTAAAACATCTCAAATCTAAAGAGAATCCTCCTTTTCAATACTTAATTGGAGGACTTTTGACTTCAGAATTTTCAATTGTGGAAAAGAGGAGTTGTGATGAAGACAAAGCTCCATTAATTTTGATTTAATTGGGTTCACGTGAATCTTCATACCTATAACAATAAATATGATATAAGATCGTATGTTATTGGCAAAAATCCAGTCACTTGAAGGCTTGGAAGGTTTTTAATTGGACTTCGATTTGACTGTGCATGCGCATCACATTGATCTAGTGATTTTTATTTAGTTATACTAGATTGAAAACTTATTTACCTTTATTATTGAGGTTTTAATTTAACAACAATTTAATATATAATTTATTAATTTTATATAAATTAGTATTAATTGGGTATTCCTCGATTGTAGCTAACACGTTGAGTAATTTCCCTCCCCCGTTCGTCTCTCTCCTGTCCTATATCTTCTATGCTAATTTTCTCTTTTCCCATCTACTTTTTCTTTTTCTTCTTTTGACGTTGTCGTCTGTCACCAGCGAACCTGTCCTTGTC